>NW_027187513.1:0-104803 GCF_041381155.1 Argopecten irradians | reverse complement strand
GATCCAGGTTTTGGAGTATTTTTGAAATATGAATATTGAGAAACATGTGTAATGCAATTGAACTTTTGATGATGTTTTTACAATTAATGGTTATAGTAAGATCTCTCATAAGTAATCTATAGCATTTATATTTTGTCTCATCTTAATGGTCTACATTTGGTTGATTTTCTTGCCAATGTATATGTAACCATACATAATGTAGATACTCAAACATTCCCTGAATTACTGAGAGTAGGGTTCTCCGAGTATTTGGTTATTACATGATCATTTGTGTGACATATATTTTTTTTTCTGCTATATTAGATACGTCCATATGAGATCCACTTAATTCATTATATAATTACATCAAAGTATAAATTGATCAATAACATGTGTGATTAATTACCATATCCTTTTGATGTCATTTAAAACTAGTAATGTTTATTTTACCGTATCCTCATCTCCACACACCCATAATAAAATTTCCAATTTTATATTAAGGGGGGCGGCATGTTATATATATGTATATGATATGGGTGTGCTGGAGATGCTGAGATATCGGTCTAAGGGAGATAACCTTAATTATTATGTTATGCAATATATTATGTAACTCTCCTCTCAGGAGGAGAGAAAAAAGGAGTTGTGAATAAAAAATGGAAGCCGACATGCTGTGTTCATCATCGCTCATCAAAAAAAAAACCATCATCTAACAAAACATATTCCATGACACAGGCCCAGTTACCAAGGCTGACTTTAAATAAACAACAAGTATTAGCTTCCCAAAAAAGCTAAGAAGGCTACCATACAGCATTATTTATTAGGAAGCGATGATAAGAAAGCTTTACGAATGGTTCTGTTCACAGTTAGCTGTCATAGTTCTTATGACAATTCATTTTCGAAGAATGGTAATTTAAATGCTTTTGCATTCAATGTAAAAGATAATCAACTTCATGATATTTTTGAAAGGGCCACTAGGCTACCTTTCCAAAAATAGAAAAATAAAAGTTTTTTTTAAAATAATACGTCCTGCGTTTTGAAAATGAACGTTTTGTTTATTTCAATAAAGTTGTTCAGAAAGTGCAGTGGGCCTTTCCCCAATGCTAACAAGTTTTCCGTTTAATAGTAATGTACTGATATGCATAAACATGTACTTTCACAGGTTTGTGTAATACATATCATACGCATAGAAAAAAAAAACATAACATTTATGTTAAAACTATAATTTACTTTAGTGTATACACTTCCACAAATATCCCCTAAGTAAAGCCTAACTTTGTTTCATCATCTCCAATATACAGACACTTTTTACAAGTAGGTCACATCTAGCTACATGTGTAACAGTACTAGTAAGGCTATTTATAGATGATCCACGCGCTCCCGATAGTGTAAACAAAACTCGGCAAATCACCGAACTATTTCCGTCAATTTTTCCGAGGGGATCCGATTGCGAACTAATGTTCTATTCAATGCGTTTAGTGCCGCCTTGTGCGATTTCTGAGAATAATGTCCTACAACCAGAAAAAAAAACATTCGTACTTCTCTGTGTTTATCAAATGATAATTTATTTGCAAACATTTCCCCACTGGTACCACTTACACACATGAAATCTTCAAGTAACCAATCAACACACGTAAATCGTTTTGGCCAACCAATTTAAGTGAGCAGAGTATTTATAACCATGTGAAATCCAAACAAACAACATGGCAGGCAAAGCGACCGATTATAATAGCTACCATCATAGCTACCATCCAAGGATGGTAGCAACAACAGCAATACACAATGACCATCTGAAGTCGTACAGTTATCTAAGTTGACAGTACAACAGGTCACCGTTAACACAGCACAGGAAGCTAACACCACTATCAAAATTTACCTAAGCGTTTAGGCTCGCCTGGTTCAACGACTGACCAGTAGCTGACACCTCTCGTTGTCAGGACAACGCGCGTGGGACAATCCATGAGATGGACAGTACCTTAAACTTTAAAATATATTGAATACTGTTTGCCCTAAATGGACGCAGGCCCCGCGTAAGGGTAAAAATTGGATTTTGTAATCAATCAGCGATTAATTTCCCTTTGTGAACGCAGGCCTCTGGAGGATGAAGAAAATGTGGAAACACCGGATTTATTTTTAAGTGTGATAAACCGTAAATGTAATTATTAATTCGACGGAGTTTTAAATTTACTGGATTTAATTAATTCCAAAACAGTGATATTGGGGGGAAACTTTTGAATCTGTATTTGTTGTTTTAGTTTTACCTCTGAACTTTTCGAATTCCCAAGAGAGTTGTATGTTAGTTAGCTATAATACTTAAGATGATAATTACCAATCGTTGACAGATTATTTAAGATGATTTGTGTTAAGATGTTTGCGTGGTCACAAACTCTTTAAAAGAAGGGGTTTGTGTAGTGATTTTGAGGACATAAAGTGCGTTATTAGAATGGCTGTATGTTTAGGAAAGAAATATGTTTTATTTAGTGTAAACAGGGAACAAAGCTTTAGTCAAGTCAATATGTTCTACTCAAGTACGGAAGTCTTTGGGTACGGTAAAGGCCGTGTAGTAGTCTGGCATTGGTTTACGGATCTCGCTTTGGTTTGTAGAAAGCAAATGCCATTTAAACGTTATAGTATACGGAAACACTGAAAGTCAGTTGTTTACACGTAGTGGTCATCTAGGTAAAGATCATTGCGGATATAGCCTAGGTACATATTAGGCACATGTTGAGCACGTTTGAGGTAAAATGTTAGGATTGGTCAATTTGGGAGTTAATGGATATTAATTGTTAGTGGAGCTGTATAAATAGAAGTGCGCGCTTGACATATTCGAGAGTTTTCTGTATTTTTAGAAGTAGGCGGAAGTTCCGTTACTTTGTGAGTATGTGTTTGTAAATAGACTTGTGTGAATATCGTGTGAAAGAGCTTGGCCATGGTTTAGTGTGAAAGTA
Source organism: Argopecten irradians (assembly GCF_041381155.1). Classification (NCBI taxonomy): domain Eukaryota; kingdom Metazoa; phylum Mollusca; class Bivalvia; order Pectinida; family Pectinidae; genus Argopecten; species Argopecten irradians. Next base: position 101,879 of record NW_027187513.1, on the reverse strand, counting down.
GGATGGGATTTATACTGTTGTTAACTGTATGTACTTTGGATTCACTGTGGATTAATAAAGTTCGGAACTATAACCATGTTGTCAAGTCATTTATCGCACCACATTTCATCCCAAAAAGAACTCATAACCGTTACAAATGCACATTAACAAAACCTAACTCTACACCTTGATGCATAACACTACTACCACATGTCTCCTCAGACAAAGGCATTAGGCTATCCCCAGTATGTCGCAAAATCGTCACAGGTTTCAAGTTGGTGATATCACTTGTGAGTGAAACCAAATCTTCAGAAATGAAGGGAGAGTACTTCTCCAAGGCAACACAAAATCTGAGCACTTAATCTCAACAGACACTTTAGAATCTTCCACGAAATCACTAAGTTTCTGACTTGGCTTTGACATAGCTAACACAGAAGGAACTGACTGTTAAAGCCTTTGCTCCTTACTCTGAAGAGAATAACATTCAGACATAACATACCCCAATTTTTTGCATTATTTACAAAAAGGACCAAAAGGAGACCCCACACCTGCCCTATGACCTGTTTAAGAATTAGACTTAGTCTTATCACATGATTTAAGTTTGTAGTTAATGGTGTACTACAACAATAATATTCTGAAAATGTACTCATTTCAATGAATGGGATATTTTATTGATTTAATCATAAAGAAGAATTATCCAAACTATTTATTTTCAATATACTCTGAAGGTTAGGAATAGCCTGCATATGTAAAACGCAGTTATCGGTCCTTTTGGTAGTCAAGTGGATGTCATATATGTTCTACGTTAATACCTTTCGAAAAGTTCTCTCTGTGCACTCTTTTCCGTATATTAACATTTCCAACATTTGGTATGATATTATACAAATATAGCATTTTGATGAGGTCGATACATGGTTATATCGACCGAGGACGTATTCCGAGGTCGATATTTTTTCTGTGGTCAATATGACCATGTATTGTCAGAAATCAAAATGCTGTAATTGTTTTATTATTTCTATGGATTTTTACATTTTGAAATGAGTGGGAATCTAAATAAGCATCGCATTGTAAATTCTGCTCTGTGAGTCTATATGTGTTATTGGAAAGGGTATGCCGACCGACCCTCTTTACGGGAAGGGAGTTAATGCTATCTACCATAGCAACAGTAACGATAATGAAAGCGAAAGTAAAACTAGAGAAAGTTAAAAAAAAAAACGTGTGTGTACAAAACAGTGACGCAATCGTTTTCCGTTTGAAGTGCAGCGGGGCAAAGGTCACCACACTTGAAGTCCGTCGATTGTGGCGTAATAGCGCATGTGAGCTGTCTTTTCCCTGCCCCGGTAAAAGACAGAGGTATATTTCCTTTTGTTAGGTCTTTTGTTCTATGTGACATGACATGGACAAGTCGATTGATATGTCGCTAGATACCATTGATATGCCACATTGGTATCTTTTTCGGACCAATTACTACATATTTACAAGCTGAAAATGATAGATTTATATGATGTTTTTTTCCATATTTATACACTTGTTCTGGTTTTAGCGACACATTTGTTATGCGTCAATTGTTCGCAAATTAAATGCAAAACAGACGTATTACAACCGGTTTGATCAATTTAAATTTTTAATGAGTTTTATACATGTGCTAATGGTGTCTTCTTTAGCATCGTAGTTATATCGTGATGACATCGTTGACGATGTCTTCACAACTGTCTTACAATGTTTTCACGTACTCGTGTTGAGCTCTTAAGGCCATCGGATAGCTTCGTGTTCCCTTAGTATTGCGTTCGATTATAAATGTGTCCATTGTCGCCATTGTTCATTACACGAAGGAAAGACCAATTAGACAAGAACTGTCGTGATGTCCTCACGAATGCCGTACGAAGGGGCAAGATGGACACGCGAATTCAACACGAAAATGAACCTTGGTTTGGTGTTGGAGCAATTTTTTGGTATGCCAAACATCTGAGCGTCACTCACGAAGTTATAGCCGAAACCTGTAAAAACTTCCTAAGTGGTCATACGATGGCTAAAGATGGCCTCAAGAATGTCCCGATGCGACCACGATCAGCGCCGAATTTGAACAATTTCATTGTTTTGCGTCCATCCTGTGTCAAATTTGGGAAGTGTAACGCCAGCATCAACTATTTCCTATTATAGATGACATTCAAAACGAAAGCAAATTATCGGCTATTTTCTTGGCTTTGCCCGAAGCGAACATCGTTTTTGATATGCATGAAAGATTAATTCATTAAACCGAATGAGCGTGTACTCCTTTACACTGCCGTGGCAAATATATAAACTTCACAAAACTTACCCGGTTTACGTCCCATCCTCCTTCTACAAATATCTTCAGCATCTCATCGTGGCGCTTGTTTACGACTTTAGTTATAAAAAAGTCAGGAATCTAAAAATAAGATACAAGACTATATGTAGCTGTTTTTGTTGAGTATCGTTCTGTTAGAATTATGACTTAGTTAGCTTTTGTTGCCAGATATTGTTTGGTGTCATATCCATAAAAAAAATTTTTTTTTTAATTTCATTTGATGGTTGCAATAAGCAAATTAACAAACTGGGTCTCATATCGACTGAATTTTTTCAAATGATAGCTTCCATCAGATTGAGACATTGTGCCGCTTATCGAATAGTTTTTTTTTCTAATATAGATTTTTTAGAAATAAACAAAGTTAAATATGACATTAAATTAATATCATGTGGTGTGCTTGGGTTTGAGCTATTATGAATCAAAGATACCTATTTGATATCAATCGTGATTTTACCGGAATTTCACCATTTTGAGCATACACATGACAAACAAAATCAGCATTTCGCACATTGGTTGTCTGATCTATATGAATAATAGCAAAAATTTCAAAAACGATGAATTCTTCAAGAAATAATAATATCACACACTTAACCCATTATTTTCACTCAGAACAGATGTGTATATGTTACCCCTACCCCCTTAATTTTGAAGATGAGTTTCCCCGTATTTTACCAATTTTGGCAGATTCAACGTTTCACAGAAAAAGTTCTGAACACTAATTTTTTAAAACAAAATTTGCAGTAAAAAAGAAAGAAAGTTGCAGTTACTAAAACTATCCTAAAGATAGGGCATTAGTGTGATTGGTTTTTTGTCATGATACAAAATCGGTTATTTTTCAGCATTTCTTACTAAAATTAAAATCACTTTATCTTCACTTTAATGTAAATGTACATTTCTTTATCATGCTGTTCAGGTAATATAGTTGAAGCGGGATTTCAAATTTTCAAATCGCATCTAAGATATGTTTTACTGTGAAATAGAAAACATTGTGTAAATATAACAATTAAACGATTGTAAGATTGCAAATGATATCTGGGTGGCAGATTAATATAATAGTGGCCGTTAGATAACCTTTAATTGTTGATTAATAAAACAAATCGTACATGGTCAGAGTCAGATGTTTTGTTGAATGACCCAAACATGACGTATAACAGCATGTTTGCTGTCAGGAAAGTGTACAGAAAGAGCTTACCTTTTTTAGTTTTAATCCTCCTTCTAACAAAACTTTTAGCATTCTGATCTCGCGATTGTTGATTAGTTCATGTATACAAAAGTCAGAAATCTGAAAGTTATACAGTACAAGGACATATGATGCTGATTTTGTTTGGCTTTTTTCTGTGATAAAGATGACTAATTATGCTTTTGTTTATAGAAAATAAACCAACCATGTTTTCATTTCATAACTTTAATAAGTAATATTATATCGATACTTTTTTCTTATATGTAACTTGTAACTGATCCCATCATTAAAATGCGATGGTCTATGCGTCAAACAACCGCTCAAATGCAAATTACATTCATTAAATAAAACAGTAAAGGAAAGCATTTTAATGTATCGACAAAGGTATAATTTGTTTATAAACGCAAACGAAAATTTAGAGACAAAGAAGGGACATGTTTGTACAGTTTTCAAATCACAAATTTGATTTTACATCATAAATGAATCATTTGGTATCATTGAAATTGTATTGATAAAGAAAAAACACAATGAGTTGGTGATTTTATATAAACGGGCATTCCTCGTAATGCTTTCAGATGCTAATTATGGAAAGATAAATATCACCTTGAGAACCGCTAATTCCACATAACGCGCTATATATGCTGAATATTTTGTCCTGATAGAAATCACCCTCGCAGTAATGAAAAAAGCTCAAAGCTAATATTGATATTTAAAAACGATTTTTTTAAAATATCTGCGCTTTTAATGAAGAGAAATGCATTTCCAAGGTATGAAGCATTAAGTTAAATAGCCATCATCTGTAATCGCTATCACGACAGTGTACACACAGAGCTTACCTGTTTTAGGTTTCCATCCTCCTTCTATCAAAACTTTTAGTATTTCGATCTCGCGATTGTTTACGAGCTCTTGTATACAATTGTCAGGAATCTGAAATTTATACAGGACAAAATTATATGATGCTATTTTTGTTTGGCTTTCTTCTGTTATAAATATGACTAATTATACTATTGTTCATAGAAAATAAACAAACCATATTTTTATTTCATAACTTGAATTAGCAATATTGCATCGATACTTTTTTCTTTATTTTAGCCTGTGACTGATCCCATTATTACAATATGATGGTCTATGCGTCAATCAATAAGCAATATTATATCAATGTTTTTTTTTTATTTTATTTTTTTAACCTCTTTAAGAAGAAAAAAATAACTTGTGACTGATCCAATCATAAAAATGTGATGGTCTATGCGTCAAATAATTGCTCAAATGCAAATAACATTAATTAAATGAAACAGTAAAGGAAAGCATTTTAATGTATCGACAAAGGTATAATTTGTTTATAAACGCAAACGTAAATACGAAGATGGGACCGCCTTGTATAAAACAGTGTTCAAATCGCAACTTTAATTTCACATCTTATATGTATCATTTGGTATCATTGGAATTGTATCGATGTAGAAAAACCGCAATGAGTTGGTGATTTTATATTAACGGGCATTCCTCGTAATGCTTTCAGATGCCAATTATGGAAAGATAAATTTCACCTTGAGAACCGCTAATTCCACATAATGCGCTATATATGCTGAATATTTTGTCCTGATAGAAATCACCCTCGCAGTAATGAAAAAAGCTCAAAGCTAATATTGATATTTAAAAACGATTTTTTGAAAATATCTGCACTTTTAATGAAGAGAAATGCATTTTCCAAGGTATGGAGCATTAAGTTAAATAGCAATCATATGTGATCGCTATCACGACAGTGTACACACAGAGCTTACCTGTTTTAGTTTCAATCCTCCTTCTATCAAAACTTTTAGTATTTCGATCTCGCGATTGTTTACGAGCTCTTGTATACAATTGTCAGGAATCTGAAATTTATACAGGACAAAAATTTATGATGCTATTTTTGTTTGGCTTTCTTCTGTTATAAATATGACTAATTATACTATTGTTCATAGAAAATAAACAAACCATATTTTCATTTCATAACTTGAATTAGCAATATTGCATCGATACTTTTGTCTTTTTTTGAGCCTGTGACTGATCCCATTATTACAATATGATGGTCTATGCGTCAATTAATAAGCAATATTATATCAATGTTTTTTTTTTCTTTTATTTTTTAACCTCTTTAAGAAGAAAAAAATAACTTGTGACTGATCCAATCATAAAAATGTGATGGTCTATGCGTCAAATAATTGCTCAAATGCAAATAACATTAATTAAATGAAACAGTAAAGGAAAACATTTTAATGTATCGACAAAGGTATAATTTGTTTATAAACGCAAACGTAAATACGAAGATGGGACCGCCTTGTATAAAACAGTGTTCAAATCGCAACTTTAATTTCACATCTTATATGTATCATTTGGTATCATTGAAATTGTATCGATGAAGAAAAACCACAATGAGTTGGTGATTTTATATTAACGGGCATTCCTCGTAATGCTTTCAGATGCTAATTATGGAAAGATAAATATCACCTTGAGAACGGCTAATTCCACATAACGCGCTATATATGCTGAATATTTTGTCCTGATAGAAATCACCCTCGCAGTAATGAAAAACTGAGAAAAGCTCAAAGCTAATATTGATATTTAAAAACGATTTTTTTGAAAATATCTTCACTTTTAATGAAGAGAAATGCATTTCCAAGGTATGAAGCATTAAGTTAAATAGCCATCATCTGTGATCGCTATCACGACAGTGTACACACAGAGCTTACCTGTTTTAGTTTCAATCCTCCTTCTATCAAAACTTTAAGTATTTCGATCTCGCGATTTTCTACGAGTTCTTGTATACAATCGTCAGGAATCTAAAATTTATACAGGACAAAAATATAAGATGCAGTTTTTGTTTGGCTTTTTTCTGTTATAAATATGACTAGTTATACTATAGTATCGATACTTTTTTCTTTATTTTAGCTTGTGACTGATCCCATCATTTAAATGTGATGATCTATGCGTTAATTAATTGCTCAAATACAAATTACATTAATTAAATATGAAACAGTAAAGGAAAGCATTTTAATATATCGACAAAGGTATAATTTGTTAATAAACGCAAACGTAAATACGAAAGTGGGACATGCTTGTGCAAAACAATGTTCTAATCGCAACTTTAATTTCACATCTTATATGTATCATTTGGTATCATTGAAATTGTATTGATGAAGAAAAAACACAATTAGTTGGTGATTTCATATTAACAGGCATTCCTCGTAATTCTTGATTTGGCAATATTATATCGATGTTTTTTTCCTTTTAGTTTTTTAACCCCTTTAAGAAGAAAAATATATCTTGTGACTGATCCAATCATACAAATGTGATTGACCATGCGTCAAACAACTGCTAAAATATAAAATTACATTCATTAAATGAAAAAAGAAAGCATTTTTATATAACTACGTGAAATGATAATGACGATTATTCGATAACACATGACATTGGCTGTAATAGTATAATGATGGTATTATTTAATGATGAAACTGTAACCTGTAAAAATAAACTTTGCATACCGGTATACTTTCAAAAGCGAGCACGGTCCAGATAAGGCGTTTGATTGGATGGTCCGCCTTGAGCTTTAAATTGATTGTGATTACGATTTCTGCTTTTAATACAGCTTCATTTTTGTCTATAAACACGAACTTAAATTTACAGAAGAGGACGTGAAATGTCAGTGTGAAAGAATAATCGTAGCATAATCTTAATTTTCCATCTATATATTGTTTAGATGTATTGATATTGATCAAGAACAAGTAGACGTTAATAAATGTGTGTTCAGTGATATTGTTCGCATTGCTTTTAACGTTTAATAAAGTCAAATATGTTTTTTAAACAGATAAATACTGTTTTCAGATGCGAATAATAAATAAATGCCACCTGGAGAACGACGAACACGATACAAAGCAATACTTATGTCTATGTTGAATTTACTGGTAAAATCCATCCTTCCAGTAATGACAAAGGTAAACAGATGAAAGCTAATTGAGGTTTTTCAATGTAAAACCAATTTTCATGATGTAATACTTACCATAACTTTAGTATGCAAATACGCTACCTACACCCATCTTTGTAGCCCCAACAAACATAAGATTTGAGAATCCCGTATCCCTACCGTACCTCATCTCGTACTATACGAGAGTAACATAGAGTGGTCTCCCTACCTCAAAAAACCCTTTATGGAGCCACAGGGGCAAAATGGCTGAGGCGGAAAGGGGAGGAAACAGAAGGGTGGGACTCCATAAAGTTATGGTAAGTATTACATCATGACAATTGGTTTTACATTGAAAAACCTCAATTTCATTTCCGTAATACGTTACCATAACTTTAGTATGCGAATTCGTCTTACCGTAGTGGAGAGTCCGAAGCCAGGCAGCCCAATCAAACGGCAAATCCAGAGGACAAGCCCCAGCAGGGAGAATAAAAAAGGGTTCCAGGAACCCCCCGAAGAAAAGGGATAAAAAATGGAATACCTCCCAGAGAAAAGAGGAGTGCCATCGTGATGCCTGCTCGCATACAGTTAAAACCAAAAATAAATACCATGTCTAGGGCGGAGGGACAGTCACAGACTGAGCCGCCACAACTGGACCCAAGGAAAACAGTCCCTCAGAATGAGAGGACAGGGACCGGAGGTAAAAGTCAGTGAATGTAGACTGACCACGCCAAAAGGCAGCAGACATGATGTCCTTGAATGAGGACCCATTTAGGAGAGCCAAAGAAGCTGCAAGGGCTCTAACCTCATGAGCCCTCACCTTGCATTTCGCCCGAGATAGATCATTAGATTTCTCATAAGCAATCTTGATCACCTGACATATCCATCTGGAAATGGACTGGGAGGAGATATCCTGCTGACCCTGTTTAATGGGCAAGAATAGACGAGATCGAGTACCTCGCCCCCCCCCACCCCCACCCCCTAGTTTTATCAAGGTAAAACCTAAGTGCTCGACAAGGGCACAGCAACTGATCATTCTCCTCAGACTCAACATAGACTGTCAAGGAAGAAATCCTAATGGGATCGGGCGAGAAACCAGGAACCTGATTCTTTGCCAAAAAGGCAGGATCAGTGAGAAGGGTAACGGCAGAGCTATCTCTAGCCCAACGAAGGCACGAAGAGTGAACAGACAAAGCATGGATATCACTCCTCCTACGGCCTGAGGCAAGGGCAAGCAGGAAGACAGTCTTAAAAGTTAAAAACTTTAGGGAGACAGACCCCAAAGGCTCATAAGGAGCCCCCTTCAGTGATTCTAACACAAGTGCTAGGTTCCACTGTGGAGCTAACTGCCGTACCCTAGGCCTGTCCAGACTGAAGCCCCTAATCAAAGCAGACAATGAGGTGGAAGACCCTACCTCTGGTCTATCATGAAAAGAAAGTACACTGGCAATAGCCGTGCAGTATCCCGCAATAGTACCAGAGGCAAGATTCCGTTCCCTAAATTAATAGAGAAGGAAATCTGCAATCAGCTGGACAGAAACCTTGATCGGATCAATCTTCCTGCCGATACACCAATTACAGAAGATCCTCCAGCGTGACTGGTAGACGGCAGAAGAGGACGACCTAATTGATCGGGCGATGCGGGCTGACACGTCTGAAGAAAAGCCTGCCTGAGCGAGGCCTCCTGAGATAGCTTCCACGCGTGAAGGTGGAGGATCTCGGGACGTGAATGCATCGTCCCTGACCGTGGCTGGCGCAGGAGATTGAATCTGGGTGGAAGAACCAGAGGAACATCCACCAGAAACGACAAGAGCTCCGGAAACCAGAGTTGTCTCGGCCACAGGGGCGCTATCAGAAGGAGGGAGCAATGATGCGTCCAAAACTTCTGTAGAACCCTGCCCACCAGGTTGAATGGAGGGAAAGCATAAGCCTGCATCCCCTCCCAATCCAGAGATAGCGCGTCCACAGCCCAAGCCAATTGGTCTGGCACCGGAGAGACAAAGGGTGGGCAACTGGTTGTTCAGGGAAGTGGCGAAAAGGTCTATATGAAGCCTGTCCCACACCTGACAATTGCCCTCGAGGATCGAGGGATTTAGTTGCCATTATGTCAAAACCGGCTGGCGGCGCCTGGAGAGTATCCACCAATACATTCAACCTGCCTGGAAGATGCTTGACTAAAATAGTCAACTGCATTTCCTGACAGAGAAGAAGAACACGGATAGCGAGGGCACAAAGGACGTGGGACCTTGTCCCCCCTGTCTCTCCAGATACGCGACAACTGTAGAATTGTCCGTAGTCACACAGACCACCTTGGAATGCAGAATCTTTCGAAAAGCCTGCAAAGCCAATAGAGCAGTCCTCATCTCCAGCACATTGATGTGCTCGGAGAGCTGATCCCCAGACCATTCCCCCGACTGGCAATGGCCATCGAGGTAAGCCCCCCCACCTGTCATGGACTCGTCCGTGAACAAGGTCATGGTGGGAGCTAGCTTGGACAACGGAACCCCCCGTAGAACATTGTCTTTGAGAGTCCACCATCGTGCAAACTCCTTCACGGACTGGTTGAGAGGAAGCCAAGCCTTCCATTCCCTGCTGGAGGAACCCAGTTCGCGAGGAGAAACATCTGGAGAGGTCTGACGTGAAGTCTCCCCAGGGGGACTACATCTGCCAGGGAGTTGAGATTACCCAGAAAACTGAGAAACCAACGCACCTGGACGTGTGACCAACCGATGAAGGTCAGAGCAAGATCTCTGGCCTTCTCGAACTTCTCCAAAGGTGGAAGGGCAATGCCATGAACAGTGTTGAAACGGTTTCCCAGGAAGACAAAGTCCCGAGAAGGGGAGACCTCGGACTTCTCTCTGGAAGGAATGAAGCCGACTTTGAGCAAAAGTTTTAGGACCAGACGGGTGTTCTGCACCAAAGATTCCCGCACTAGGTGGAGCATGAGGGAATCGTCGAAATAGATGCGAACATCTATTCCCCTGGAGTGCAGAAACCCCACGACAACCTGCAGCAGCTTGGTGAAAACCAAAGGAGCTATCGTGAGCCCGAAAGGCATGGCCCGGAACTGAAAAAAACCTTCCCGTTGCAAGTGAAACGGAGGAATTTCCGTGCCGACTTCTTGATGGGAATGTGGAAGTAGGCAATCTTCAGATCTACTGAAGTAGCCCACATCCCCTCTCTCACCGAAGCTATGATGCTCCGTGGAGTCTCAATCTTGAAGTGTGGAGAATCTACGTGCCTGTTGAAGGCACTTAGATCTATGATGGGACGCCAAGCTCCGGACTTTTTCCTAACCAGAAACATTCTGGAATAAAGCCCGGAGTGCATACCACCATAGGCACCTCCTCAACCGCGCCCTTTAAAAGCATGGTCCTTACTTCCTCCTGGGTGACAAGTGTATTTTCTGGATCCCCCGGAGGAGGGAAGAAGATAGGTCTTGATGCCAAGGGCGGATCCCGCAAGAGGGGAATGCCCAACCCCTCCTTGACCACAGACAAGGCCCATGTGTCCTCTGTGATTTCCTTCCACTCTGGGAGGAAGAAGGACAGACGACCTCCTACAGGAAGATCGGGACGAGGAAGATCGAGACCCTCCCAGGCGGGAGAATCGCTTCCTAACCCGAAACTGAATCCTGCGGGAGAAGGACCGGAATCTAAAACTGGAGGAGCGGAGTCCTCCAGAACAGACCCCTCGTCTGGAATGGCCAAGGAGGGGGAAAAAGAGTCAGGAACTCTTCTTCTTACCCCCAGGAGGGTTCTTGCCCTTCTTACCCTTCCCCTTGTTGCCCTTGAAGTAAGGCTTCGACTTCGGCTGTGCAGTAGACTGAGGAGCTGAAGTTCTAGCCTTCTTCTTGGGAGGCACGGACCCCTGCGAGGTACTGGCCTTCACGGTCTGCAATCTCTTCAAAAGAAGGGCAGAAGCGACCGAGTCCTCCTTCAAATCCTTCTGAACAGAAGGAAGAGTCCCTCCAAAAAGAGTGGACCCAGAGAAGGGGGCAGTCAACAATCGGGACCGGTAAGGTTCTTCGACCGGGCGGTTTTTCAACACAGAAAAACGCCTAGCCAACAAGACATTGGCGAGCAATGACACCTGTAAAGACGCCAAGGCTCTCAATGCCCTGTTCAGGGTAGAGTTTACTCTTTCCTGAATGTCGGCCTGCTCTGTCTCAGATATCTGACCCCCAGGCACATCGGATACCATATATAGACTAACCGTCAGAAAGTCTATATAAGACAGAATTTGAATGGAAAGGCGCAGCAGCCTCTCCATCTTGTGGTGCTCCTTGGAGCAGAACACCACCTAGTCCACTGACTTGCCGGGCTAAGCTGCCAATTATCTAGACCCCAGCTTAGCTAGCTGAGAGGACAGCAGTCCATCGTGAATGGCATAATCAGAGGCCTGAACCTATGATAAATCACCAACACTGATCTGCAACCCGGCAAACCCAGGCGTGCGAGATGAAGAAGAATTCTTCTCCATAACTCGAGACTGGGCAGTGGCCAGAGCTGAAGACACAATAGTGCCTTCTGGCAGTGAGCGATCTGACTTAGCAGATGCCCGTGGAGCCACCAAAGAACCCAAAAGGGTGGTGGACACCGGGATGGATGATGTGGAAGGTGGTGGGCAAACCTCCGCCCCGAGAATCCGAGATACATCGGCCCTAAAGGCCCGCATCCCAGAAAAAACCTGCTGGGACATCCACCTCAGCAGCCTCGAAGTCACCCTCATCCTGGAAATCCTCAACCTGAAGATCTGCATCCGACAAACCAGATTGGTCAATATCGGAGCAGCCAGGGGAGATATGAACAACATCATCATCCTCTGCCGAACCCACGACCTCACAGTCCATATCCTTCTCGTTGCCTGGACCCGAGGTCCCAACGGGGAGAAACGGGCCAGCAAAAGAGACAGACTCAGGAAAACTCTCCTGAGCAGGCTTCAACAAGTGGCGTTTAGGAGCCGAACTCCTAACCACAGAAGCTGAGGGCTTTGACCTAACGGACGAAGCTCAACCCCTGGACTCGGAGAGAAAAGGGCCAGCAAAAGAGACAGACTCTAAAGGTCCGGCGAACCTTTCTAGGACCGGCCGTAACGGCCCCCGAAGCAGCAGTAGGTTGGGGGGAGCAACCGAACAGCTGACAGGTCTCCGCGAGGGAGAGACCAAACCCCAAGGGTTCCAAGAATGAATAGCCATGGGGTTAAAACCGTATCCCTGAAAATACGGAAATGGTCCCGTGGGTTGGGAGTGACCCCAGAACTGGCCAAACTGGCCTGTCTGAGACTGGGGCTGGCCAACCTGACCAAAGGACGAGGTTGGACCACCACTCCCTCTAAGTGGAAACCTGGACATGTATGGGCTATGCCTATAATTGCCGGGATGCTGCTGAAACCCAAAACCATCCGCAGGCTGGTTTGGGCGGCCCAAGGATGGTTGCCCGCAGGCACCCGTATACCCTAAGCCAGGGGGAAAAGGAGGCCGAAAATCTGACCAACAAACCCAGGACCCTGAGGATGACCCCCTGGGAAAACCGAGCCAGCACACTCAGGAGCGGACCTAATAGGACCGGGACCAGGTAACTGGACGGGAGGGAAAGTTGGACCAGAATTGATGCCGGGATTTGAGAGCTGCGCATCACTAATCCCAGTGGAAACGGACAAACCAGAGAGGAAGCCTGTAGTCCCTGAACCCAAACTCGGACGAATAGGTCCGGCATCAAGGCCGCCCCCAACCGCAACACCACCTGGAATGCGGGAGCCACTGACAACGTCAGAGACCGGCGGCTGGTAGTCCCTACCCGAAGGCAAGCATGGAAGCTTACGAGCATTCCCAGCCAATTCGACCCTAGACCGAGAAACGTCAGGGTCAGGCTGCCCCTCCCCTACTCCAGGAACATCCTGGACAGGAGGGACCACCCCTGATCTCGAGAAGAACCTGTAGAGACAGGAACTACCGAGACAGGAACAGAAACAGAACTAGAAGCCTGCTTCCTTCTCCTCCCGTAAGATGAGGACGAATCCCTCTTACGGGAGGACGAAGATCGCCTTGGTGTAATGCCGGCCTGGCCAAGAGCCTCTCCAACTGGACAAAGTTCACATGGAGAGGACTCATGACATGGGAGACATAGGGGACATGCATCATCAGACCCCTGACGCTGACCCGAGCGGGACATACCAGGCATTACAACGACAATTACGTGAACAAGGTAAGAAAAATACGTTTAAAACGTAAAATATAAGCAAAACACGCTAAACACATAAAAACAGTGTTAGGTGACACTAATCTTACCTAAGAAAAACACCGAACAAATACCAATCGTAAACAAACCGGAAACAGCGAGACGTCACCAGTAATGACGGATCGCACGGAACACCGGCGAGCACGTAAAGCAGTCAAAAAACGGCCGAAAAAGGCACAAAAAACGAATGACAGTACAAAAAGATAACAAGGCAGGGCATATGGGTATACACACAACTGAGTGTGAGTAAAATTTGACCAAAAACGTCAAATAAATGGACCTAAACAGCGAAAGAAAATTGACACAATTCAATTGCCGTCCGAGCTGTGTAGCGCCATAAAGGAAAGAGGAAGGGAGACCACTCTATGTTACTCTCGTCGAGTACGAGATGAGGTACGGTAGGGAGACGGGATTCTCAAATCTTATGTTTGTTGGGGCTACAAAGATGGGTGTAGGTAGCGTATTTGCATACTAAAGTTATGGTAACGTATTACTGAAATGAAAATTGATATTTGAGAGCGATTTTGTAGAAATATCGTAAGAATGTTGCAAGGATATAACACCAAATTGAATAACCACATTCTGCGATCACTGTCAGGAATTTATTCAGAAAGAGCTTACCCGCTTTAGGTCCACTCCTTCTTCTAAAAAAACTTTTAGTATTTGGAGCTCGCGATTGTATACACATTTATTTATGAAATTGTCAGGAATCTGAAAATAATAAAGGACAAGATTACGTGTTGATATTTTTGTTGGATTTATAATAAACATGACTAACTATTTTGAATTTGTTCTTGTACTGCTAAAATGTATCCTTTCAGTAATGACTAATGAGTTCAGCTAGACGCTAATGTTAATATTTGATAGTGAGTTTATAAGAATATCGGCACCTATAATGAAGGCATATTCACTCTCCAGATACGAAACACCAATTCCAATCGATATTGTACACACGGAGCTTACCTGTTTTAGTTCGTATCCGCATTCTTTCAGAGACTGTATTATCCTTTCGTCGCTAGTTCGTAAGATTTCCAAAAGAACATTGTCAGGAAGCTGAAAATACTAAACGACCTAAATATATGTTGACGATTTCAGTTTGTTTCCCTGCCAGACATATGATTTAATAGGCTACTATTGCCAAAGAACTTAAGCTGTCATTTGCACAGAAAAAAGTTTCTAATGATTTATCTGTATATCTGGTCAATACTAACCGCAATTTATCGCTCGGCTAGAGAGAATATTGCTTAAGCTCAATCAGTTAAGCGTCAGAAAAGTAATGCAGAAGACTTGAGTTCGATACCTGGGGTTTGCTGTGATTTAAAAAAGAGGCATCCAATAATCTGTTACATTGTCGGGATTTATGAATTATACTCCACGGTACGTTCGACGGAATAGTTGTGACCTCTGGAAACAATCTCGAGGAGGGGATCATTCGTACAGGGTGAGTATGTAACCCTGGGACATCTTTGTGCAAAACAATGGTAAAAACCACAGCTTTAATTTCACACCTTGAACATATCATTTGGTATTATTGAAATTATATTGTCAAAGAAAAAAACAATAAGCTTACAGTAAGTGTTGCAACACACGTCCCCTGCCGTCAATTACATTTTTTTCTAATTCATTGCCAGTTATTATTGCTTAGTTATGCTATCATTGTATGAAGTTTAAAACAAATTCTGTCTCAAGTTATCGTCCGGAAACGAAATTTTGTAAAACAAACTATTTTCAGCAACAGTGACCTTTTGACCCCAAATTCAATCCCAAGCCATGTTTTCTCCTATGTTACCATTGTAAGTTTGAACAAATTCCGTTGATGTGTCCCCAAGTTATAATTCGGAAACTAATTTGTGAAACAATTTTAGTAACAGTGACCTTTGAAGTTGACCTTTTGACCGCAATAGGATCCCAAGCTGTATTTTCTCATATGCAGCCATTGTGTGAAGTTGGTTCAAAATCCGTTGAGGTTTACTCAAGTTATCGTCTGGAAACGATTTTTTTTCAAACAATCTATTTTTAGTAACAGTGAGCTTTGTTGTTGACCTTTTGACCCGAAATTCAATCCCAAGCTGTATTTTCTCATTTGCTACCATCATTGTGTGATGTTGGTTAAAAAATTGATTTTGGACTGAAGAAAGCCCTATATAGTGGCTGAATTTATAATCCATATAAATGATTTTTTATTTTACTTTGAATTTATGTTGGCCTTTTATTTCGGATTATTAATATACTAGCTTTATACCGTTTGTATCTCTCTGGGAACTAATACTTTTGTGAGGAAATCTATTTTTAGTAACAGTGAGCTTTGTAGTTGACCTTTTGACCCCAAATTGTATCCCAAGAAGATTGATAAAAATCCGTTAATCTTTTCTCAAGTTATCCGGACGGACGGACGGACAGATATATAGACAGACAGACATAATATCAATGGGCATTGTTTGGTAATGCTTTCAGATGCTAATTGTGGGAAGATACATGCCACCTTGAGAACGGCTAATCCGACATACCTGCTAGAGTTCATCCTTCCAGTTATGACAACCGAATATAGTTTGAAGCTAATATCGATATACAATAGCGATTTTATAGTAATATTTGCACTTTTAATGAAGAAAAAGGCATTACCCAGGTATTGAGCTTTAAGTTAAGTAACCATCATCTGTGATATTGTACACACAGAGCTTACCTGTTTTAGTTCCGATCGTCCTTCTTTCAAAACCTCTATCATCCGTTTGTCAGAAGATCGTAAGATTCGTATAAGAACATTACCAGGAAACTGAAAATGATATACAACATGAATATATGTTAATGACTTGGAGTTTTTCCTCAGCGACATATGATCAAAGAGGCTACATTTGCCAATGAACTTAAGTTATCATACGCATATAAAACAAAAACAATCATATCCAGAAGAAACAGAGTCAGTGATTATTTTTTCATAAAAATGTAGGGACTCAGAAATGATACCTTACGGTACCTTCTAAGAAATCGTTGTGACCCCTGGAAACATGAGGACGAGTTCATTCCTAAACTTCTGCTTTCGCGTTACAATGTTAGAAACGATCGCAAACATGTCAATAGAATGAGTTATTAATTATAATCTTAAAATGAAGCCAGCATAATTATAAGCAAAGAGAGCTGTATCATTACTGTACGATCGGATGATAATAAAACATTCCTGTGTAAATATGCGAGAGACAATGCTTTGCATCTGCCAGGTAGACTTCCTAAGTATTAGCATTTTCCAGTCCTACTCTTGCCATGAGATAAAACATCTGAAGATATTTTTAAGATGTACCAAAGTCTGTCAGAATTCGGAATGCAAATTGGTAATTATGATAATATTCCAGGGGCTATGGATGGAACTATGTCCTAATATTGTGATTACAAAACCCTGGAAATATAGTACTTCTGTCAGCAGTGTCACGAATTTGCTCTACAATTAATAAATATTTAACCCCTGGTAAAGGAGGAAAAAAAACTATTATCTTGGTATCTTGCAATGTATTTGTCAAAGGATGAAGGAAACCATTACAGCGAACAATGTAGACGCATTCGTAGACCACAAAAGGACAGGATTCCACAAAATAATGTTCTTAACACAACTTGAATTTCAATTCTAAAATTGTATCATCAGTACAATTTGTATTTATTGATCAAGAAACAAAAAAGAATTATGAGTTTATATTACATTACTTTCAGATGCAAATCATGATAGGATAAATGCCACTTAAAACGGCTAATTTCACATAATGCATATGTTGAATATGCTGTTGTCCTGCTACAGATCGGTCCATTAAAATTATCAAAATGTCTCGCTGTCTCCGCGTCGGCTTATCTCTCAAGGGGGACAATCGCGGTGACATGTCACCATAAATGGTCACCGAGAATCTTCAAAGCGGCGTCTCCGCGACTCATCGTGATCACGGTGATCCGCCATGTCACCATGATCCGCGGCGATCGTTTCATCGCGAATCTTCAAAGCAGGCGGTCTTCCGCGGATCGCAGTAGCACAGTCCCCGAGTGTCACGGTGTCAGTGTTACGCTGGCAAAGATTACCTGAGATATGTGTTCCGTCGGCAGACGGTGAAACGTTGAGTCATATCGAAAATATAGAACAGTTCATTATAGAATACAATATGAAATATAAATAATTGATAATCTTTTTCATATTTTAATGTGATCGTAAGACATTAAATAATTAATTAGCATTGTAATGTGATCGTAAGGCATCCTTACGTCTAAATAAATATATACATATTTCAGAAATTTCCAATGTTGTCAAAGCTTTTGTTTTTCTCTGAACGCTTGTTCATTGGTGGGCAATTTTATGAATATTAATCCAGCAAAACTTGCAATATTTATTTAGCAGAACCTGTAACGGTAAATAACTTCTGTCACTAAAAAGATTCCCCGTCTTCTAGCATATTTTGTAACGACATTGAGAATGAATCCAACTTCATTTTAAGCGAACCGTTAACTTTACAGCGAGAAAAATTCTTTTAAAATTTGGAACGACTTTTGTCTTCTAATGATCTACAATTTCTACAGGATTTAGGCCTCTTTATTAAAAACTCTGAGGAAAGCGGGCTTGGTAATTGTTTAACTTGTTTAAATATACTGTGTGTTCTGTATGTTTTTCACTGCCTTTTTGTATGAATGGGTAAGGGTTAACCTAATCCTAACCCTAACCCTAGAAAATAATAAAGCTGTTTTTATGTCCCAAACTGATCGGTGACACTCAGTGGAAAACATTTTTTTTTTATGATTAGCTGACCAAAGCAAATCCTCTGTCGATAGAAAGCGTTGCTGTAACATGAATATATGTTTTTCAAAATCTCTTTTTTACTAATCAATGTATTCAAGAGTCATAAAACGTATTCATACACGTATAAAAAGACAATCGTACAAGTATTTGCTTGTCTCATGAAATACATACATGTTTAGTTATTTAAGGTGAATAATCGGCTTTCTACATTTGTATGTTACCGTACTGCATAGCTGTCCTAATTCGAATACAGCGTTGATAAAATAACTAAATAAAGTCTTTTTTCCTTAGCGATGGGTTTAATTTCAATGTGGCTTATCTGAATGATCTTGAATTTTATAAGAAATCGAGGATAAAGAGAAATGAAGCTTCAGATAAATGAGTTATAGATGTAAAATTGTAGTATTTAGCCGCTAATGCTTCATATAGTTAGCGATGCATATACCGTAAATCTCATAATATTCATTATAAATATTTGAGGCAAAATGGATATATAATAATTCAGGATTGTAAGATATTCATGATATAAGATGTGGGAAATTAAGTTACGTATATTTTTGGTATAATAGATATGCATGTTGATAATGTGATTTTGAAAAGAAAATGTAATAAAAAAAGTCAGAAGAGTACTAATGTTCTTGCTGTGACTTTATCGCACAGGTGTTTCACTGGTAAATCGTTTTCTAAAACAGACTATAACTTACCTGTAATTAGCCCCTATTGTTCTCTATTCGTCCTTTTTGAAATAGGATAGACCCGCAGACAAATTATAAATCATTACGGGCAAGGGTCGGCGAATGTGGGTGTGAAATCATCTCTTTTGTAATATAAAGTATATTTGAATGTTGTAATTTGCACTTATGAACCGTAACAGTTCACGGAATAAATTGAATTAAATAGGAGAATTGAAAAGGGTGAATTTAGTGCTTATTAGTGGTCGTTGGGACGATGTTCGATATTTTCGGTAACAGTACGCCAATATAAGATAAGATACAATGCAAAATATTTTCAGATTTTATTTTCCTCCCAGACATTACGATAGCAATATTTAGTGCACTCAATGCAGTGACAAAGCGGGGAAACCCATGTCGATCTCGTAAACAATCGTTAAGCAAGATGAATAACTTATAATCTATTGAAATTCTCTGTAATGTGCACAACTTTTATGACATACATATTAATACAGAAACAAGACCCGAGTGTGCTTGTATTACGATGGAATACATTTTGTCAACATCGCTTATAAATGTACAGTTAATATTTGAAATTAAGAAATACAATTCACTAATAGTTATAATATATGCATATTCAGTACATGTATTTAGAACCATGCATACCGGTACTCGTTAAATATTTTGTTCAATCTACTATACATTTTGTGGATTTAACTCGGTATATTCATTTGTTCACAGCACGTTTCTCTGTCATCACCTGTAAATCTTTTACGATGATTGGATAAGGCGTCATAAGTTGTAATATCTTGTGCCTAATCCCTTTGTATTTATCAAGGTAATACAAAATATGTAATTCCTCTGTACACCTGAGCGAAATTCACAAATAATTACAAATGTATTCATCTTTCAGTTTCTTATAATAAAGTATCATTGTGTTGCCTGCTACTGTATAGGATGCCGAATTTACGGCAGTGTCTAACTGAAAATCGAAAATCAAATAATAGATTTAAAAAAAAATATACCATATTTCTGTACTATCTGGTTCCTAGTAAATGAACAAAAACGAACTATCAGTTAGAAAATGTCAGTACAGATTCAGCTGAGAGAGGTTGACACGTGCAGTAAAAACTTATTTCTGCAATTATAACACACATACACACACATATATATATATACATTAATAATTTATTTAGGTCAGTCAACGAACATGTATAACGAAATTATAACAAACAGTATCTGAAATGAACTTTAATCAATACCTTGCCAAAACAAAAAAAGCAAGTCACAAATCAGCGAACAGACGGCCGCTGCCGACAACCAACATTACAGGTAAATTTTAGCCATTGCCATGATCCCTGCTGACACTCGGTGACCGATCGTGCTACGATCGCGGGGGATCGCGGAGGTCATCGTAACACGCGATGGTCACGAGGATACTCGGTGACGGAACCCCCGGTGATACATCGGCATAATTGGCCCATAGCGGGGGATCATCGCAACCCTTTGATGGTGATGACGCGTCACGCCAGATCACCGCGATGGGAGGATAATCAAGACTTTTAATGGACCGATCTGTAGAATTCATCTTCCCAGTATTGACAACTTAGTACAGATGACAGCTAATATTGATAATTTGATATCGAGTTTATAGCAATATTTGCGCTTATTATGGAGAGAAATATGGGACACCAAGTTCAATTACCATTTTCTGTGATCGCTGTCCCGATATTGTGCTCACAGATCTTACCTGATTTAGTTCCAATCCTCCTGCTAACATCACCTTTAGCATTCTTATATCGCCATTGTGTACGACAAAGTCAAGAATCTGAAAACAGATATACGACATGAATATATATTGGTGATGATTTTTCCTGACAGAGATATGATATAACAGGCTACTGTTACCAAGGGACTTAAGCTGTCATATACATTGGAAACTAAACCAATTACTAATGATCCATTGCCATTTGCTCAAAATATAAACATATGGATTCCATTTAACAGTAAAGGAAAGTGTCACCTTTATAGATGCAAAATGATTTTAAGAAGATCACAAGTCATATACCTATGTACTGTGGACTGTGATAGTATAATAACACGTATGAAACTTTACTTTAAAGGTTATAAAAACAATTTTTTTAAATACGCTACTTTTGTGTTGATATGTGTTTGTTGCGATGCACTTTATGATTTCCAACAAAAAAAAAATACATGTTATTTTTGACGTAATTTCAATAAAATGTGCTTGAACCACAACGACTCTTGCCTAGAACAATCGCATCGCTTATCGCCCCTGATATCACCAGGTGACCGTAGATTCGTGACGTCATCTGAGACAAACGGCTGTGAAAAGAGCCGGGAAATTCAATGGAGCAGTGTTGCGGTATTGACGATTATGAATATTTAAAACAGTCCCGCTACGTGTAGTCTGTGATATTGATATGTTGAAATGTATCCGTATATAATATACAATCTATAACATACCCTGATATAATAAAAACGATCGTTTACTCATTCTAATCGTCAAATTCTGAGCTATAAAATTATATGTTCAGTAAGTCAAAAGCCATTTGGCATCGTGTATTCTACGGGTATGACAACTCAGGTTTGAGGGGGGGGGGTGCTTGACTTTTGTCCGTAAATTAAAACTCTAAACATAGACTTTGAAGTTTATATCAACAAGAAGAAATAAAAGTTTAAAAGAAAATGGACCCAAACAACAATGATATTACATGCTACGCGTACAAACATATAATGCATATTTATAAAAGTAGACCCCGCCACCCTTCATACCCTACCTAAAACTCTATCATACCGCGACAAACGTGCCCCTATCCCACCTTATGTATGTACAAATGTACTACACACCTCTTTATTTCTTATTTGGAACTTAATCATTCAGAACATCGCACAGAAAGGGCTAGGCTAATTTATTTTTTAAAGATCTGTAATGAGTTTTACGGATTTATTCGACAAAATTTCGGGGCTTTCCATGTACGCAAATAGAATAGCATGTACAGTAGTAACAATATACGCACAACCGATAAAAAAAGACGGGACAAAACACAGCTACAAGACACAATGACCTAATATGGATGACATGTACTCATGAACAAGATACACATGTAATAGTTCAACTAACACTAGGCCATGAAACAACATATTTCTTATAAAACACAAATCATTCACAAGACCGCTTCATTATATTATCTAACCGTGCACAGTTTTGGAAATGACAAAACTGTCGACCGAAGTAAATTTTAAAAGTATACGTACAATCCACAGGGATTTGAGAATTAGTTAGTTTATCTCAAAATGGACACACTAGATTGTCAATTGACCATAGGGCCTAGATAAAAAAATATTATCTGTAAAATTCGTATTCGACATATACACGAGTGTATGTATAATATAACAGGAAATTAATGATTACGCAAAGTGGCCAAACTGGCGAGCATTGTGGTGTTTTGGAGGTTTTGGGGACACCCTCGTGAAAAAAAAAATTACGATTTAGAATGGCTGAGATATGAGTTTCACGATAAATTTGATGATTTTGCAAGCGTCGAAGGCGCCGAATTTTGCTGTTTGGGGGTCCGAGGGTCTCCCCCGAGAAGGAAAATGATATTACCATTTACAATGGCTGAGATGAGTTTTACAATGTGTAATCACCTGCATGTAAAAATGATAATTGTGAATGTCGTCATATCATTATGCAACGCTGCTTGATCTGAACATATCGGCTTCACACCATCGGTACATTGTTGTGTAACACTTAGAAAGACATAAACACAAATTAATCTTTTCAGAGACATTTTTTGAAATAGTGGAATCCCTTGATGGACATTTTTAGTCTAGTTCATGCGTTATTGAACTTTTATTATTAAAGGTTTGAACATTACGTGCTTGAACGTTTTCTTAAATGAAGTATGAAAAAAGTGCAGGAGGACCCTTTTTTCTTTTAAATGTGCATTTTTAGAACATTTTAGTCGACGAAAATGGGGGGCAAAAAGACATGAGGTGGGCCGCAATAATTGTCCATTTTCATTACGATCTTTTTTTGCGCATAAAATTACCAGTATTTATATCAAAACTCCCCGGTTAATTTTATGTGTAAACTATAAATTACATACATGTACAGTCGTATTACTGCAGGATGGACTTACAAGGAAAGTACTACTTATTCATTTGTGAAAAATGACGTTATGTTTAACCCCTCACATGATACTCCACATGATATATGTATTCGACATAGATGACATCATCATTCACATGTAGTGACGTCATTTTATAGGTTGTGACGTCAATAATGTGTCATTATGTAGGGAATATATCACGCTACCCAATAAGTCGAAATATAACATATTTTCCTCTGATTGTCTCAGATGACGTCAAAACTCATTGAAACTCAAGGGAGGTAAGTCAAAGAAAAAAATCTGTCGTCAAAAAGATAATATTATGAAGATTGCTTTCATTAATTTTACTATTTAGAGACAAAATATATAAGCACATATTGAACTGATATATGTTTAAAGAGGACATACTAATGTTTCTAGAGTATTATCTCATTTTCCATATCCCCTCTGTTTTTATTCCCTTTAGCCTGTGGCATTTCATTTACATACCGGTAACATTAACAAAATATGCATGATCCAGATTAGACTTTTAGTTGTGTGGCCCGTTAATTGCGATAATGATTATAATTTCGGTATACTTTAAATTTTGATGATCAACGCAACTATGTTAATTAATTGAAACACTTAAGGAAAGTAACTCATATATATAGATGTAAAATAAATCATATAAAATATTGACTGTAATACTATACTAATGGTTGTATGTAAGAATGAAACTGTAAAGCATGTACAATTTTATTTACATAACAGTATGGTTTGTTTTTATAAACGCAAACCTTAATAAACAGACGAATATGCTTCTACAGAATAATGTTCATAGCACAAGCACAACTTATATATTTTACATATAAAATGAGATTTTTTGTTTAAATGCAATCATATTGATATAAAAATTGATTTTGATCATCTTATATTGACAGGCAATGCGATACCAGATGTGAATTAAGGGGGACTGACTGCCACCTTCAGAACGACTAATGTCACACAGGAAGCATTGCCCCGGTACCAGTATTGCTTTCCTCGTTCAGATGGCACGTGCGAAGTATTTTCGTTTAAATCTTTAGTTAAGTTGATGAAATACCAAAACAAATATAAAAAAAACCTTTTTATATGTTATAGTGAAGGTGATCCTTATGCATCTTTGATCTTCATGAGAGGGTTGTGACAATTTGAAGTAGTTCACCCTCTTTTAGTAATAAGACCAATTGAATAGATAATACTACTACTACTACTACTAGGAAAACACTTCTTTGGGAGAGAAAATATCATGGATTTTCTTAATGCAACAAGACGCATGCTCCGTCCGATCATATTTAACACTTTCGATGCCACGCCGTTCGCTAGCTTTAACACTTCCCGTCGTGCTTTATCTTGTGATTTGTAGAAGGAAGAAGAACAGGCACAAAGATGCCCATGTCGAGTGTCCAGAACATGAATCATCGAACACTGGTCTGGTGTGAACAAACATAGCTGTACCGACAAGACCAAATAAGCATGTACCAGTAACTGAATGCTTGGAGGCGTATTTATCACTATGCACGAGCAAAACTGAACTGCTTATTAGTATAATAAATGCAATATTTTATGTATACCCATGCATTGTTCCAACAGCTGCTACAACAAGCAAAGACACTGTGCAAAATACTAGCATTAATTTAATGCTTTATCTCGTTTTCATAAGAGTCTTCCATTTTTCTATTATTACCCGGAGTTAATCAATGGACATGCCAGGTTTAGGGGGTGTGTGGTAATGGGATTACATTACTTGAAAAAAGCTTTTCAACTACGGTTAGTTCCTGACCGCGCTGCAAAGGGATTCATATTGTTTTTTTTCTGTTATGAAAAAGTGGACAAATACATAAGTAATTGTTTAAATGTTGACTAATTTTGCTTTGATGCCTATGTCGTACTTAAACCATAAATAGATAGCAATATAGTAATTTTGAAGTATTTATAAGGAGAGTCAACATTGATATGATAGCAAAGGATCTGTTCTACTGCAGTTTCAGTTATCTGTCTCGAGAACAGGTCCTACTGACGACCAAATATTTACATTAACGTGTATTCCTTGCTATATAACCTTACCAACTGGGAAATCGTTTACACTTGTGTAAACGCAGTCGGTTCTCGCTCAAGAATACATACACTGGAATACTGACTTCCGCAAGTAGTGTTAATGCGCATAATATTTGACCTATACTGTTTCTGTATTTTTAATTCTTTAATTAAACAATGTGAATGCAATGGGTATCTTAAATAACATTTCAGATAATAAAATATTTGAGAAATATTGCATCAATACAATGAAAATGATAGTGTTGTTGCGGAACTATATTTTGTGTACTTTCTGAACTTCACAACATTTCCCGCCAAATTGGAGTCAGCTGTCCGGGATTTCATCAATTGATCGGTTGTTACATCAATCGTATGTAAATCGTTGAAACGTATGACGAGAATCAAAGTTAATTTTTACCTCAACAGACGGTGTTATTCAACTCTGAGGACATTGAATAAACGATGCAGCTATTGATTAATAATGTGTTTATACCACACGTGGAATAAACTCTGTACACATTCTGATTGGCTGACCGGTGAACTTTGACCGATCTACTTATATCTACTTATAGTGTCACGTCATCATTGTCAGCGTCATCAATAATCAAATGACGTCATCCTATGTTGTGATCGTCACTTGACGTCCAAAACTGATGTTGGAAAACGTATGTATCGTGGTCGTTGTGTAAAAATACGTGGCGTTTTCATACATGTTTAATAGTACTAATAATACATCTTGACGGATAATAATTTCATTGATGATTTTTGCAGATTTAAAGTGTATGAAACGAACTAAATCTGGATGGTAATGGCTTGAGGCTTGATGGTTATCTGGCGGGAAATAGACGATGCTGTGTAGTCTGACATTGAGTTTTATTTTCTGGAAGCAACTATGAAGATTTGAACTCAATAAGGCGTTAATGAGTATTATTTGACCCCAAAGATGTTCCTAAATAGACGAATTTGATATCAATGGATGCTTTATCAAATGATGACTTTTGAATACTAATTAGTGTCATTTAACTACTGAAAATATTATTACACCTTGTTTACATATTTCGGTAAATATACGTTACCGTAACCCTGCCGTATTTCTATCGGCTCAAGACGAACATAATTGTGGTAGAAACAGGTCACACTACTCGCGGTTGTTGAGTATTGAATCTATCGTGTGGAATAAATTCAATATTCAACAACCACTCATTGTGTAACCTCTATTTAATCTAAAGCCAAGATTCTTAAATTAAAGTTTCCGCACGATGCACGGTGGACGGAACATCATGACCTAGAGTCAGATGACCTGATAAACCGTAAACAATAAAGGTTAATTATTAACATTCACTGACGCTAATTATCTCACCTGGCTTAGATCAGCATCACTTTTTAAAAGTTCTACAACTTTTTTTTCGTCTCTGTTCAGTACAGCCTTTGCTAAGTCAATCGTGTCCTAAATGACATCATAAAATCATTATGCATATTAAACGTTCCTATTCCGTATAGGACAAAATTAAAATCAATATATTATTTGATATAAAATATGCTAGAAATGCATGATTTAAACGTATGTTTTCATTATAATAGCACTGCAAACTAAATTAAAATCATTACCTTTTGATCGGTGATTTAATTTGATAGAACATAAAAAACACCATATCCAAAAGTCGACATAAACGTAAAAACGAAAGGAATATAAGTATCCACAAAGCAATTTGCTAGATCATCGCGAAATCGTTACAAAACCGTGTTCATAATATCTACAACGGAAACATAAAAGGAAAAAAATGTAAATATGACCCACAGGGCAATTTGCTAAATCACATTTAGTATTACTTGAAATTATTCGGATTGCAACATTTATATCTCAAACGTTCTTTAAATACCGATAACGGTTTAAGAGTTTCTAGGATGCATTACTATATATTTTTATTTGTAGTGGAATAGAGAACTTCCAAATGTAGCGACTAATTTCTTTTTAAATATGTTCTAAAGTGACATAATCTAGGTGTCTTACGTTACTGTGGTATCAACAGTATCATTTGTTGGATTTCCTGTTGTCCTAGTAGAACTCATACTCTCGATAATGACAGCTGAATGCTAAAAGTGATGTTTGATATCGATTTTGTAGTAATATCTGCACTTATAATGAAGAGATATGCAACTTCCACGATGTAACACCAAGTTCAATAACAATTTCCTGTGATCTCTGTCACGACATTCAGCACACAGAGCTTACCTGGTTTAGTTCCAAACCTCCTTCTATCAACACCTTTAACATTCTGCTATCGTGTATGATACGCATAAAACAGTCGCTAGGAATCTGAAAATAATATACGACATAAATAAATGTTGGTAATATTTGTTTCTTTTCAGAAATATAATTTACAGTACGCGTCAGGTTGATTTGTCTTCAGACACTCCCAGAGTTACGAGTGTCACCCGAGTGTAGGGGATCATTGTAGCCCGTGTTGCAATTCGGGAGTTTACACCGAATGCAACCTGGCGGGAGTCGACAAGTGTAGGGGATTATGATAGTAAAATATAGGTGTCAAGACTCATAGCTGGAGACATGATATTGTTGCTGGCAGTAAACTATTGCACCTTACCTGTGTCGATTTATAGTAGCTGACACATCACTATCAATCCACATATGTCGCTTTAATGAATGAAATGAATTATGAATATACCATTTTAATTAAACCAATCCAGATATTTCATTACATCGACAGTACAATTATATTATACCCTAAAAGCTGATCTGAAATATATCCAGCAACAATATCATGTCTTATTACGAAAAATATGGTAGCATTATTGTATAGAAGTTATTAATTAAAATCTTGCATTTCAAATAACAACTACATATATGACATATTTAGTAGTGTTATTAAGTAATATAGAAGTTATAGTTGCCACAGCAACCATTCCTATTATGCATAAATGATGCAAAATGAACAATTCATCAAAATTGTCCTTTGTTATGCAGTTTTTCTTCCGGTTAATATAGAGCGCAATCTAGAACAACTTTATATTTCTCAGACTGATGTAATTTTACTGTCTGCTAATTCCATTAAAATATAAAGTTTGTTTTCTTGATTGTGCTCTATTTTTGATAAACTATCAAAAAATAGGCCAAAAGTGACCAAATTTACAAATTTGCAAAATTTATGCAAAGTTACCATGGTTATATAGCAAACATAATTTCTGTCAACAAAAAATACCATTTAGTTTTTATCAGTAGTGTATTTCAATATTTTACACACAGAAATTTAATTTCTAATCACTTCATTTGAAATTTGGTAGATTTAGAAAAAAGAGCCATTACCATATCTAGCCCTTTCTAAAATAATTTAAAGCCGATATTTTGAAAACGATAAACGGTTAGTAAAATAGAAGTTACTATTCAACATTGACTGACGCTAAAAAACTCACCTGGTTTGGATCAACACCACGTTGTAGAAGGTGAACAACTTTTTCGGTGTCTCCATCCCATACAGCCTCAAATAAGTCAAACATGACCACCTGAATGATATAATAAAACATTATGCATATTAAACGTTCTTATTCCGCATAGAAAAAATGAATACATTATTGGATATACAAAAAAAACCCATATGAATCATAAAAAAATGACTATTTATTGTGTAGCATGATATGAAAAATATTATTAGGAAGGAATAATGAAAATAATAATAAAAAAAAACAATATTGAAAAAGATAATACAAAGTGAATATCTACAGTATATCAAATAATGCCACACAAAATATCTTGTCTGCTATCACACACTAATTGAGAACCCCATCGGTATTACTATATGAATAAGTCACTGAAATGAATTATTTATACTTAGGTTTGTTCAATAAAAATAGTAATTAAAAATAAAACATTTTTTAAAATCCACTAAATATATTTTTGTAAATATTTTTTTGTGTAATAAATGTTTATATTACACTGAATAATGCGTATAATTTATATGATCGCCCTAGTTATCTTCTTTCCCTAAGCCACTCTGTTAAGAGACCACTCTCTATCAAGAGACCACTTTTCGATTTCTCTTGAGTGGTCGCTTTAAGACAGATTCGACTGTGCACTATGTTTGAATTGCATGATTAAAATCATTGCATTATAATAGCACAGCAAACTGAATATAGAATCACGACGTTTTCGATCGGTAATTTAATTTGAGAAAATCCCACCTAGATATCGATACAAGCGTGAGTTCGATTTTTCTTGAAAAGCTTCGAAACCGTTCAAATATCAACTAAACTGGATACATTAGAGTTAAGTGACAAATTTGAAGAGTCGTGCAACACTTGTTTACCTAGATTTAAGATAGAATGATCTAATCTCTTGTATTCGATATTTGTGAAAGAAGGTAATTGTGTACTATCGCGCCACCAGTTTTACACTGGATGCTTCTTTCCCTGTGTCCAAGGTTATCAAAAATATCAGAGCAATGGAATTAGAAAAAACAGTAAAAAATATGTTGGTTTTTTTGTGTCACTTTTGGAGTGAACAAATAACTATCTAGTTTTTGTTTCTAAAGTATGGAACTGATAGCAGATATGAACTGTCAAATTTATCTTTTCTGTTCGTCCCGACTGATATAGACCATCGTAATTTTATATAACTTATTTCTTTGTATTTTGGTTAGTAAATTCTATACATGAATATTAAGTTTCCTTACAATTATAAAATCATCATGACTTTTTGTCGTCTAGGGATTCAAACATTAAATTCTGTTTTAATGTATTACTGAATAATTCTCAAAATTTACATGCTCATAGCTCTTCATAATGTTTTTTGGTTATTTTTTGTTGCACTTCTTAAAATTTGTAAAATTTGTTCAAAAGTTTCCTTTAATATTTTTAAAATTATTATTATTTTCCCTAGTAGATGGTATTTTTATTTAATTTAAATCTCAAGCATTGATTATCCATATTTTTTTTATCTAACGACAAATTACTTTCTAGAAAAGATTTAAAATCAATGTTATTTGTGTCGCAACAAAGTTCTTCATTGGTTAAATGAAAAGCGAATGGAAAAGGAAAAATAGGATACATTTAATACTGAATGGAACTGGCTTGCCAAACAGTTGATGCGTGATGTTGTACATGAGTATATACATGGTTAAGAGCTGATGAACAACATCGTCCCTAAATGTACCCTATCGTTGATATATAAAATAAATCAATAAAGCCAGCCTTCCTGATTATTTTATACAGACAGCGCTCTGTCTCCCGGTCGCCCAACTTCATCTTTCTTCAGCACAAAAAAACGCACATTTCACAAAGAGAACATTTAATAATTTGGATAACTTAGATATTGGGAATGATACAAAACCAACCTATTCAGATATTGCATGGTATATTATGTCGACTCTAGCAATTTCTTCAGATATTGAGGAGTTCTTTTGAATAATTCAGACACCATATAATGCATTTGACCTTTGGAAAATCTTACAAAATTACACACACAGATATTGACAGGTTCACTTTGATTGCTACCCTTCGTCACATCTTGCTGAATGATGACGTCACAATAGCTTATCATGACGTCATGGAAAGTCCGTTTTCGCTATATTTTAGTACGACATTGACCTGGTGGAATCTTATATCAACCCCAAAGGTTATTGTGACGTCATATCACCTGACGTCACCATTTCTGTATTTGGGTACGACTACGATGTTATGGAATCTTTTATCAACCTGGGGTGATGTCACGAAGTATAGTATGGAATTGTTTGGTGGATATCGTGCTGTATTAAGGCGGGACAGTGTAGTTTCAGCCAATCAGGAGCGTGTAAAACACACAGCCATATAAAATATGATTTATCTTTTGTTATAAAACATGTCAGCACACAAACCTGCAAATATGCGCATATATGTGTTCTGTCGCCTTGCTGAGACACGCCATAGTCTATAAAAGTTGAAGTTCCTGCTACTGATAAGCGCTCGGCATTTAGGGAGTAGGACAACTGGTTCGTCCGTTGTCAGTATAATATGACCGGGTTGGATGTGTTGCTTAGTGTCTTCGACAGCATATTTCAGTGATATACATTATAAAAAGGAAAAGAGTTCCACTATACAAGAAGACACAACACGATTAAACTGCAGTCTCCCAAAACACTCACCGCGCACTTCATTCACACAACACACAACATACATGGGAGGCCGTCTTTAAATGATCCTGGCTGTTAATATGATGTTAATTGAATCAAACAAACAAACAAACCAAGTTCAGTATTAGGTATTCACACTTTTCCCCTTCAACAATTGAATATTATTTTTCACTTTAACAGGTATTACTCGCTTTACTTCCCTTGTTCGAGTTCAATACTTTTCCTAATAAGGTGGAAATGACATGTGCAAAACAAGGTATGTTGTTCATTAGTTTCCTCTGAACGTCTTCTAATCAAATTTTTTATTTAACAACCCATGTCTTTGGCATTGCTTGTTCAGTTTTTGATATATCTGACAATCAATCACTTTTTTGAAGGTTAATATAATTAAGTTGAATCTATGTTGCGACATAGTTCTTCACTGCTTAAACCTAATTCGCAATGCATTCCTTTAACTCGTTTACTTAATATAAAAAAGCAAGCAAAGGAACAGTAGGGGACACATAAGTTAAAACTTTAATGAAATCCGCTTACCGGGGAGCTGTGGAGGTTTTTCTCTAGAACTGTATCATCACCTTTTGTTTTCTTTTTTACTAGATGTCCGTCCTTCAAAGATAAATACCCAGATATAAAAATAGAGTTTAAAAAATGTACTCTATCGTTGGTTAAATAAATAAAGATAGCCTTCCTGATTATTGTATACAGACAGCGAATTCGCCCAACTTTCTCTTTCTTCAGCACAAAACAACGCAAAAATCACAAAGAGGGTCTTCAATTATTGGGATAACGTAGGTAAGTAACACGTAATTATTTAGGATGAATATAAAACGGCTTACCAAGTGATATATATATATTGTGTTTGTGTTATATTACATGTTAAATAATCCAAGATATAAGTCGTAAGGTATCCAAATACTCTTCCTTCGGTTCGATATTAAAATTGTCTTTCATTGCTTTAATGTGGTCCCAAGTGTTATGAGGTTCTCTTCGTACTAGCACTACTTTTAAATTTCCCGCGTTTCGTAGAATAGCGGGAAATATTTGTCCTGCAGTTACATAACGTACACGTGGCATTGTATAGCACGTGCGGTTTTTTTATTCGTCCAATGAGATTAGGTGGGCTAGTAGGGTATCGGGTAGCGAGGTTTGGTCATTCTAGCGTTCGGTTAGCTACAGGAACGACCTATTCAATTTTTTCTCACGTAATCATGGAGAGTCAGCAGACACTACTCGACAAACTGGAGACCATCATGACTTCAAAATTAGAGACTTTCAAAGTAGAAATCAGCGAGTCACAGAAAATGATTTCTGAAGCTCAATTCTCCAGGTTTTCGGAGATTTCTCCTTATCATTTTAAGAAGAAAGGAAACGAAGAACAGTTTAAAGTAAACGCCAAAATCAACATGAAATTGCAGGAGGCGCATACATCTTTACAAGAAAACCCTTTACATAATGCGCATACGGAGAGAGCTAGTGCCAGTATAGCGGAAGGTATGGACATTGTTAAGCACAGGCAGAAATTGATAAAAATGGCCGACTCATCAGAAACTGGTTGGAAAGTCGTCGAGGAATACGAAACAAATGCTTTAGCGGAGGATTCCGAGGACGAGAAGCGTATTACTAGGGCAGAGGCTAGGGCGCAACGGAAGATAAAAACCCAGAGAACCACTCGACAGAAGCGTTATTTCCCCTATGGTACCCCCGCGAGACAACACACTCAGAGCCAAGCGGGTGCAGCGGACACGACGACGGCGGGTGGGAGCAGGCGACCAGGATTGTGCTTCGCGTGCGGAAAGCCCGGTCACTGGAGGGTAGACTGTATGCAGAAAGGCACAAATAAGATAAGTAACACTTTTTGTTTTTGTGTGGAAGCACGTTTGTCAGTGAGAGACGTATTTGTAGCGTATGAGGATATGTTGGACGAAACACGTGTTGCTACGTCCAGTTCTGCTTCAGTGGGTAATTTTACTACCGTAGTGAGGTCGACAGGTGAAAGGTCGGATTCAAAGGTCAGGTCACCCGTAGGAATGTTGCGTAGTGCTTTACATGAATGGGAGAGTATAGGTGCATGTTCGAATGTTTTAAATGTGATACGTGACGGTTATAGGTTACCTATGTATTCAATGCCGGATTGCATTGTTTTAAGAAATAATAAATCGGCACTTGACAATGCGGGTTTTGTACAGCAGGAGATAGAAACATTGCTTTTGAAAGGTTGTATAAGAGAAGTAGATACTATTCCAAAGGTGGTCAATCCATTGACTGTAGCTGGCAATAAGGAGAAGTTGCGTTTGGTGTTAGATTGTCGACACATAAACCCTTGTTTGTTTAAATACAGGTTCAGGTACGAGGATTCAACAGTAGCATTAGATTTGTTTAGGAAGGGAGATTGGGTTTTTACGTTCGATCTCAAATCAGCTTATCACCATATCGAGATTTTTCCAGATCATAGAACATTTCTAGGATTTTCTTGGGTCGTGAACGGCCAGGTAAGATATTTCGTTTTTAATGTATTGCCATTTGGCCTTTCCACAGCAGGGTATATTTTTACAAAGGTCACTCGTGTATTGGTCAAATGCTGGCGCTCAAAGGGTCACAGGGTTATCATGTATCTCGATGACGGCATCGGGGGTAAAGCTACGGAAGCTGAGGCTAGCGACCTGAGTAGGTCGGTACAGGGCGATTTGATAAGATTTGGTTTTATGATTGCAGAGCAAAAATGTAGCTGGGTGCCAAGTCAGGAAGCTATATGGTTGGGGTTACGTTGGTCATTCTCTGAGGGATTGGTTTTTGTACCGGACAGCAAGATAGAGAGGTTGAAATCGGCGTTACGTACTCTATTGGATAACGTATCGCGTGATCGATGCTGGGTGACAGCGAGGCAGTTGGCTGCACACTAGTAGGTCAGATTATCGCTATGAAGGTAGCTATGGGTCCCGTCGTCAGAATGATGACGAGGCATATGTATGCCAGTGTGATGATGAAGGCAAGTTGGGATTCCAACGTTTTGATATTAAAGGAAGCTTTAGACGAACTACGATTTTGGTTTTACAATGTTGAAAGTTTGAACGGTGCTCAGATAGACAGGTCTTACAAGCATGATTTTGTAGTGTATAGCGATGCCTCGGCTACAGGTTACGGGGGGTACATATTGCACGTAAATAAAAGTGAGGTTCTGGGTGAATGGACAGATACAGAGAGCAAGGAAAGCTCAACTTGGAGAGAACTGGAGGCTGTACGTCGTATGCTTTTGCATTACAATGGAAGCCTGGTAGGGCAATGCCTGGTAGGGCAGAAGGTGTTGTGGTATACCGATAGTCAGAATGTAGCTTCTATATTGGTAAATGGTAGCAAGGTACCGATACTGAATGAGAAGGCTGTAATGATCAGAGAGGATTGCCTTAGCAGAGGTCTTAGATTGTTGCCAGCCTGGGTGCCAAGGGCGGATAATCAATTGGCGGATAGATACAGTAAGACGGCTGACAGTGATGACTGGTATATACGGAACAGTGTGTTCATTGAGCTCAATGAGAAATGGGGAGAGTTTACAGTAGACAGGTTCGCTAATGATAATAATGCAAAATGTGAGGTTTTCAACTCGAGGTGGTGGTGTCCTGGGACAGCGGGCATAGACGGTCTGGGTCAGGTCTGGGCTGGCCAGAACAATTGGCTAGTACCGCCCCCTGCTTTGATACCGAAGGTTGTTGATAAAATGATGGACGAGAAAGCCATGGGTACTCTGGTAGTGCCATACTGGACTTCTGCTCCATTCTGGCCTGTGATAGCTCCAAGGGGAGACAAATACGCGTTTTTCGTGAAAGAGCATAAAATATTACCTTCGAGCAGTGTAGTTGCCGGAAAAGGAAAGAACGGGGTTTTTGGTAGGGACGGGGGTCCGGAGATGATTGCTTTAAGGCTGAGGTTTTGATCCAAATTGCTTTTGTGATTTCAGGTGTCGGGCTAATCACAAACATAGATGAGGCAATCAAGCGTACAGGGCAACATACCACCCGGACACACGTTTTGGCCAAGAAAATGGCGGGATTCATTTTAAAAGCGAGGAGCGACAAGACTGTTGAAAAGTATTATAACGCGTTCAAAAGGTGGGAGACTTTCGCAAAACAGGACAACGTTTGTCATCTTCCCGCACAACCGGTACAAGTAGCCTTATACTTGACTCATATTTTGGATACGGGCGGATCTGGTAGCATGGTTACTGCCGCAATTTACGGAATTAAATGGGCGCATTCGATCAACGGATTCGAAGATCCCACAGTGAACAGTTTTGTTAAAAATTTGATGGAGGCCGCTAAAAGGCAGGTGCGAGCGCCCAGGAGGAAGAAGGACTGTGTGTCAGCGGACATGTTGATATGTTTGTGCGATATTCATAAGGACTCTAGGGACATTTCAGTGGTGCGAGACTTGGCTATGATTGTTTTATGTTTTGCGGGATTTTTAAGGTACAATGAGTTGAGTGAGTTGCGATGCGAGGATGTGTCATTTCATGAATCTTGTTTGAAGTTAAACATTAGAAAGAGTAAAACGGATCAATATAGATTAGGAAACGAGGTGGTGATTGCGAAAGGTAAGACTGTGGCATGTCCTTATTTGATGTTAAAAAGGTTTATGGGTCTGTCTGGAGCAACGGTGAGTTCAAAAGATTATTTGTTCAAACCACTGTTTCGTAGTAAGGCAGAATGCAAGCAGATATATAAGCAAAAACCTTTGAGCTATACAAGGGCCAGGGAATGCGTTGTAAAGAGGTTAAACGAGGTAAGTAAAGGACTAGACTTAGGGTTACATTCTCTTAGGGCTGGCGGTGCTACAGAAGCTGCTAATGGCAATGTAAACGAAAGGTGCTGGAAAAGGCACGGAAGATGGAGAAGCGATGTGTCAAAAGATGGCTACGTGGCCGATTCGCTTCAGAACAGATTGGAAGTTACGAAGCAACTAGGGCTGTAGATTAATATGCACTTGTAGATAATTATGACTACCCTTTCCCGTTCTTTTTTTATATCTAGATGCCGAGCAGCTAACTGCATACAATTAGTTTGTTGTTATTTAGTTATATAGTTAGGGAGTATATGGAGGACTTTTAAATTTCCCGCGTTTCGTAGAATAGCGGGAAATATTTGTCCTGCAGTTACATAACGTACACGTGGCATTGTATAGCACGTGCGGTTTTTTATTCGTCCAATGAGATTAGGTGGGCTAGTAGGGTATCGGGTAGCGAGGTTTGGTCATTCTAGCGTTCGGTTAGCTACAGGAACGACCTATTCAATTTAACCTTTTTAGGTGATATTGATATATATAGATACACATATAACATATACATGGCTGTGTTTTTGTCAAGGCCGGTTTGCGTTTTGTTTTTCGTATTTAGCATCTTTAGGCAATATCAATGATCAGTGGGTGATTGATGATCGGGTTTTTATTCAATGAAATAGAAATCCCAGCGAATTATAAACCTTAAGCATTGGGCTGGTACACCTCCTGTCACCCACAAGCGGTTTTCAGGTTGGGTGTCGGGCTTGGTTTTATACTATATAAGCTCGATCTGAGAGGGAAAGTGTGTTGGGCGAGCATAATATGTATTCCTGTACGTAATATATAACACATACATGAATTAAACGCTGACTCTGTCGTTCCAGATGCCGAGCAGCTAACTGCATACAATTAGTTTGTTGTTATTTAGTTATATAGTTAGGGAGTATATGGAGGACAAACCTGACGATAGGAGTTTAATAAGATTAACGATGAATGAAACATACTCACCGAATTGGCCTTTGGTTGATTCGTGTACATATTTGGTTCGCCCTGAACAGGCTCGTCAAGCTTTAAGGATTTCATTTTTACACGTTCCTGAAGTTAATGTTTCAGTACACATACATCATATTTCTAATTTGATAGATTTATCATAGCGTCGATATTTAATAGGCTAAAGCAATCAATATATCCAATATACATTCAATAAAGACAAACTGAATAGAGCATTAATTTTCATGAAATAGCAAAATCGTTCATTTTTCATTTATTTCTCTTTGATACTTATGATAACCACTTGAAATTTTACAAGTCGTCATCATAGTAATCGGTTTATCATCATCCTATATTATTTTGACCATTTTCTTAAATGAAAATGAAAAACAAAAATCATGCTCCGCTATTCTATTCTGCAGATAACGGAGAAACAAGCCACCCTATCCCTATCTGGATTATCGTTATTTGTATAATAAATATCAGGTGAGCGGTGCGTATTGTAATATCCACATGGACATTAGATGAACTATGAAGTTCACTATGAGTAACTATGAGTTTGGTTTGATGAACAAACCCTTACACGTAGAAAGACACCGCTTACATTGAATCAGCCCAACGAGAGACGTTTGGAGAAATAATAGAGAATAGATAACTGTCATTCCATTGAGTGAACCAAAAATTCGAAATGAAAGTTTTTATTCTAACGTCGTATGTGTAGATCATTTTTTGATGATACCACATAAGAGCCTGTTGATAATTCTTTATTAACACCTTAACGGGAACGAAAACTGTTTGCATAACCAGACGACCTACCTCTTCAGTGTCGTCAGCCATTGTATGTTCGTTGTATTTCCGCCTAATTTAGTAGTATGTAGTCACCGATAGTCTATCATGCTTCATCTGCAAAATAATGTTATAATTGAAAGGAACTTATTGTTATATGTTACATTTTTCAAAGTAAAGTTTAAGGTTTTACTATGAAAATATATGTGGTAATGTTCACCAGAGTAAAAAAATATCACATTGATATTTTCACTTAGAATTGAGCAATTAGAATCCAGCATGTACAGTGAAAATATTGGTTTGGCCGGAATACCTTTATCAAAAAATAAAAAAATCGAACTATACGTGTATAATTTCATATATATATTTGGATAATATAACTGTGTTGCATTATAATAATTTAACATAATTTACTTTGAAAATTAGTACCAAATGCTGGAACAAAATTAGAAGGCGGGTAATCACTGCTGATAGATATAATATTAACTGGTATCAAGTTTGCCCAAGTTTAGACCTAGACTTACTTAAAAAAAAAATAAAAATGATTTGCCTTGTTTCTTGATAAATCACATCGCCTCCCACACCAAGAAAAATATAACAGTATTCCACATCACTCGATGAAATTTAGGTGTTAATTCATAAAGAAACCAAGAATTATCCTCTATGTATTGTAATCAATCGACATCAACAGTGGACTTGCCTTCAAAATGCCTTCTTTCGATACTTGAAATGCGATCCGTCTTATACTGCGACTGCTTAGCCTGCAAATATTTAATGAGTTGCCTGCATCACTTCCTTAAATAACATTTATAAAATAGACATTTACATGTGTTATAATTTTAGCAAATATTTAAAAAAAAAAAAAAATTCGGTAAACACCTTTTCAAAAGCTGATATGAAACAAGGGAGTTAAAAACAAAAAACACCCGTCCTAGATCGCTTTAAATTAAAAAAAACTATCATAGTATGGCAAGTAAAACATTACAAAGTTCATAAAATAAGATTAAAGTTGTTTATAGAAATTAGAAAATGTTCCTAAACAAATCCTATACAAATTGATCCTTTTGGCTTTGCCCCTCAAGCACAAGGGGCTCAGCCCAACCATTTGTATAATTTTCAGTCAGTACCTGTAATATGCTGGCATAACGGTTAGCTAGGAAATGGTCAGGATCCGGAACCTACTCCGGATATTACATTGTACTGTGTAGTGTGTACTTGTGTATTACGTCACCAGACGCTGGTTACAGTTGAAATAAAGCATGGTCTAGCATGAACCAGTGTTCGTCTTTCTCACCGGGCTCATTCCATGAAGCTGTATAGTCAATACGCTTCATTTTGGGGACGAGCATATCAGAAGAACTTGTAGTAGAACGTCCACACGTAAAACTGTGAGTAATGGCCCAAATAAAGTTAAATAGTGTTGATAAATTCAACCCGCACGATGATCCTTCCCAACTAGACCAGTCGTCGAAAAGATGACTTCGGGGATTTGAACTCTTTGCAGTTGGAAAAGGGGTAACAGATTCTACACAAAAACGTGCGTTGTTACTGCATTGTGCAGGCATTGAAGTACAAGATATTTTCTTTACTTTGACAGAGGAGGAGAACGATGATGTTTTATCAGAAAGTGACATTAATTTTGAATACATATTTTGAGCCAAAGGCTTATGTTCCGTATGAAAAGCACTGTTTCCGAAACATGAAACAGAAGGAAAATGAGACAATCGATCAGTTCATAATACGACCTAAGCAAAAAGGGAAACCATGTAAATTTGACAAACCGGATGAACAAATTCGTGATGCAGTCATTGAAAAATGTAGGTCAAATAAATTACGCACAAAACCACTGGAAAAAGGTCATGATTTAACACTCGATCAGTCAAGAACGATGGCTAGTACGATGGAGTTATCCGTCAAACAGGGCCATTCTATGGAAGCTCAGGAGGGGCCGGTGAGCTCAGTAAATCATGTTCAACATAAAACTTTAAATCCTAATCACAACAGATGTTTTTGTTGTGGCGAGGCAGGTCATCTCGCCCGAGAATGTCTTGGAAGAAAAGAAAGCGACAATAACTACATATCTGGTCCAAATACTCGATGTCACAGTCGTGCTCGTGATCGTAGTCAAGGTCGTGGTCGAGGTCATACTGAAGGTCGCAGTCAAGGTGTTTGACCAAGGCTTAGGTAAAGTCGAAGGCACGATAGCCAAATTCTATGTTAACGAGTATGAGGTTCCGAATTACTTCAAAGCACGCCCCGTGGCGTATGTGCTCAGAGATAAAATTGAGAAGGAACTTGAAAGGGTGGGAAATGAAGGTACAATTGAATCAGTCGAATTCAGCGATTTGGCAACATCCATTGTTCCGATAGTGAAAAATGATGGTAACATTAGAATTTGTGGAGACTACAAGGTCACGGTGAACCAAGTCGCGAAGTTAGATAACTACCCCATTCCCAAAACTGAGGACCTCTACACAACACTTGGGAAGGTACAGAGTTTACAAAGCTTGATTTCAGTCAAGCCTATTAGCAGTTGGAGCTGGGCGAAGTACACGACGATCAACACACACAAGGGTCTTTTTTAGATACAATAGTTAACTCTATGGAATCTCATCAGCACCCGGAATTTTTCAGCGTACTATCGAAACTATTCTCCAGGGAATTCCGAATGTTGTTGTGAGAGTCGACGATATTCTGGTAACAGGTCGTACCCGAGAAATCCACTTACAGAATTTAGAACAAGTTTTAGTGAAACTTGACAAGGCCGGTGTACATTTCAAAAGGGATAAGTGCATTTTTATGGCACTAGAAGTGCTCTACTTAGGTCGTCGAATTAATCGCGACGGCATTCAACCGTTTGAGGACTAGGTCAAAGCGGTTAAAGAATCACCAGCTCCTACGAACGTCAAGGAACTCCAGTCATTCCTAGGCATGTTAAATTATTACGCATTTTACCTACCTAACCTGTCGACCGTGCTCGCACCGTTACATGAACTATTAGTGAAGGAGACGAAATGGAAATGGACGAGGCGTCAAATCAAGGCGTGGAACCAAGCGAAAGAGAAGGACTTGGTCATATCATGTGATGCCTCACCTTATGGTTTAGGGGCAGTGCTGTCTCATGTGATTAATGGTGAAGATAGAATGATAGCGTATGCTTACAGGACACTCGCTCCCGCTGAGAGAAATTATTCCCATTTGGATAAGGAAGGAGCGTCAGTGATTTTTGGAATTAAGAAATTTCATCAATATCTGCTAGGTCTACACTGATCATAAGCCGCTTCTAGGTTTAATGAGCCATTCCGCATATGGCTTCAATATCGCGAAGGCAAGAAACACCACTCAGTGATACTGTTACGTACGTTCTAACACCAGAAGACACCATACTCGTGCTGGACTACTTAGAGTCAAATCCTGTCAAATCGGAGAACATAGCTAAATGGACATCGCACGATACATTGTTACAACGCATGGTTACGTGTATGTACACTGGGTTGTCAGAGAGATATCCAGTGGAGAACATGCGTCCATATCATAACCGCCGCACTGAATTAAGTCTACAGAACGGATGTATATTCTGGGGCAATCGTGTCATTATACTTCCTGAGGGTCGAACAAAGTTGTTACAGGATCTACGTGAAGGTCACACCGTGGTGGTACGAATGAAAAACCCTGTCGAGAAGCTACTTTTGGTGCCCCGGGTTAGACAGCGATATCGAGACAAAAGTCAAATCTTTTAACGATTGTCAACTCATCAGCGCGACAGCCGTAACACCGCTACACCCTTGGCCATAATCTCCATGGTCGTGTCTGCATATTGATAATGCTTGTCCGTTCAAAGGTCAAATGTTTTAGCTGTTGTGGATGCGCACAGCAAGTGGCTAGAAGTATACCCTACAACGACATCTACATCTTCTGTAACGATTGAGAGGCTACGACAAGCATTTTCACAACATGTACTACCAGATGTCATCTTATCTAATAATGGTACGTGTTTCACTAGTGGTGAATTCACATAACAGCTCCGATTCTTCCATCATCAAATGGATTAGCTGAACGCTCTGCTCGCGTGTTCAAAGAGGGCATGAAAAAAATGGATGGGACTGTTGGTTCACTTAACACAAAATTACAGCGTTTTCTGTTAGCATATAGGACAACCCCTCAAACCACTACTGGCAAAACACCAGCTGAACTTTTGAACAACAGAAAGTTGAAAACAAACCTGGACTTGATCAAACATCCCAACAATGATGTCCGTGAACATGTCGAAAGAAAACAACAAACACAAAAGGAATATCATGATCAACATGCGAAAAGTCGTGATCTAGATGTAGGGGAAAATGTATTTGTGAAAACTTTTATGGATGTGCAAAGTGGTTATATGGACAAAGTAGTGTGTAAAACGGGACCTGTTTCATATACAGTGAAATGTCCAGAGGGAAACATTGGACGCCGACATATCGATCAACACCGTAGTCGTCATTGTCACATTCCAGTTGAGGAAACCTTATCCGAACATTCCGAGGAAATGTTGGAACCAGTCGGGAGTCCAGATACATCTGTTACAAACAGTCATCAACAGGGAGACATCACTGTATCTATGTGTCTGTATCATCGCGTCATCTCGGCTTTCCTAAGTCTCACACCAAAATAAAACTTGTATTGTCAGATACTAACCGTGAATTATGTTTATCCTGCAACCATTATGGCATTCAAACCGAAAGCAAACTGACAGTTATTTACTTGGTTTCGCTCGAAGCGAGAAGCTTCTTTGATGTGGAGGTAAAGACTCATTCACTAAACCGAATGAGAGTGTACTCTATTTTACTGCACTGGGAAATAAATAAGCGCATTCACAAAAGGTATCTGCAATTATATTCAGTGTGATATATATCACTCAAATAAAATGAAAATACTCAAAAACAATAAATACCCCAATAAAGAATTACTTACAATACATAGCTTTGCCATGAGCCAAGAAAACGACGACACCGCCATACAAACTATTCTATATCGTAAAAATGACGTTTTTTTTTCTAACTTGACCCAGAACTTGAACCTTCGGGTAAATGTGACGTTACGTTTTATTAGCGGGACTGAATGACGTTCCATTCACCGGAAGGTTCAAGTTCTGGGTCAAGTTAGAAAAAGTTCCGTCAGATATGAAACTAATTCACGTGATCGTATTGACGGATAAAGCATTTCGTATTGACGGATAAAGCACAAGTTTATCCGGCAGTAGTTATCGGTTAGTATGTGGGACAGTTGCAGGATAACATGTTGTATATGACATAAAATGTTGTATATGACATAAAATGACGTCGTTTGTACATTACGTACAAATGACGCTTGTTACCGTCATACATTGTGTGTGCATTGTCTAATCGACACAGTCCAGTTGTGACGAAAAACACAAAATATATCTTAAGAACCGAGATTGCGTGCATATTCTCTTTCACCATGAACGATGATAAGTTTATGACAACAGTTCTTTTAGTTTATACTTGTCAAGAAATGTTTGTATGCACGTTTGTAGAATAAAGTTAAATGCAACACTTGAAATAGATGTTTAATAAATATCGTCATATGTGTTCAGAGAAAGTTTTAACGTTAGCAGTTAAAAAAATCTTTAAATGAGATTCCAGAACATGAAGATGAAAGGATCAACTGAGAAAGAGGGGCGGTTAGAATGGTTGGAGGTTACGGAAATTGTGTTACAAGTTAATTTAGGTAAAGAATAAGATAGTTTCAATCGAAGGTCAAAGACAGTCAGTGAATGATAAAGACTTCACTAAATATCTGAAATGTAGCATAACAGGACCAGAAGGAAATGGTGATATAAGAGATAGAGAATGAGTGCATATAGATAAGAAAAGTCACGAAGAAATTTTTAATACATTTTTGTAGAGGCAATATGAAATGTTTCCTTCTGAACACTTTATGTAAAATAGAAAGAAGAAAAACATGGAAGTGGACCCAAATATGGAGTTAGATGATATGGGCGATGACTGATCTCGATATACTCTAACTGGTCCTTGCCAGTTCAGTAATGTGCCAGTTTTGTCCAAAATGGTGAAAAATCTTACTCTGTCAACCTTATTGTT
Organism: Argopecten irradians; assembly: GCF_041381155.1. NCBI lineage: Eukaryota > Metazoa > Mollusca > Bivalvia > Pectinida > Pectinidae > Argopecten > Argopecten irradians. The sequence continues at coordinate 57,828 of NW_027187513.1, read as the reverse complement.
TATTAAAGGAAATACAAAAAAAAATGGAAATCATCCATATTTGTAATCAAAAAAGCAAACGTTCTTTGAAAGTTTAACTTAAAACAATATCAAAGGTACTGTGGAAATCTCATATTTGTGAAACACGTTGTGCATTAATGTAAATATTATACATACACAAGGGTGTTCTGAATAAATGCTTTATTTAGCTATTGCTAATTATAGTAACATGGGAATCCCCTTGTCCATATATAACATATTCATGACTCCTCTACATTGGTTGGTTGGTTTTAAATACCAACAGGCTTTAGTCGTTATTGTTCTGTTTGCTACCCGTTTGTTACTTCAATATTGAAATCCTAACATAGTTAGATCGACTAATTTAGTTCATTTTTCACCGCATAAAAATCAAATTGAAATTAAGTTAATAATTTAAGAGAATAATTTATGAAGCATTACCCGCCGACGAGTTATTTTGTTTGTTCTCTCTTTACATAAAGCTCATCGAACGATATAAAAGTGGCCTCAAACGTAGGCAACGCGTATGTACAAATATCAAACGATCATTCCAATATCTATATATTGTGCACTTAAAATTAACCACATTCTTTATTGAGAGAGGCAGGAAACCCGGAATGATAAATATAATTATTTGAATAAACTAACAATGCAAAAACTTAAACAAAGTATTAGTTGGCAGAAAGGTTCTTTTTTTCCAAAAAAAAAGATTCTTCAGTATCATATATTGAATATGTTACAGCTCCCCTTCAACAGAAAGAAGGTCTCTCATTGTTGTTTCCACATTTGATGTGATATTTTCCTTCTCTCTCTTCCTAACAACATATTAATGTACAATCATCGTTCAATATAATTATTTATTTATGAATATAATACTTGATAACATCCATCTTAATTTCAGTTTTTAATATGTTTTAATTGACCATAAAAGCATTATTTTACAGTGCAGTCTACAATTGCTGCATATATATTGATTTATAAAAAAGAAAATGTTAATTTAAAGACAAAGTTTAGATATCATTGAAAATAATAGAGATTCGCTGATAACAAATACTGATCATGTCGCATAATTATATCTCATCAAGATTTCATACATCAATAAACACTTCGGTATTGTAAAGTTTCTTGCAGTGAACTTGAAAATATCCATAACTTAAGTCAGCATGATTTCATGACCTCGCTATCAATAACCATTTTGTTAATGTATATGTACGTTTTCCAAATTAGTCTTTTAATATCATGTGTCGGTTTTTAGCAAGATTTGGGCCATTCTTTTAGTATAAACATACACTGACACAAAGAATTTGATCGTAGATAAGTGATGGCAAAAAGTTAAAGTGAAAGAAAGATTAAAAAACAAAAATCAATTTGAATTATCCATGCACCAAGTGATACCCTATAACGTTTGTGCGGGACTAGTATATCTTGAAAGTGATGATGGAACGTAACTATACGTAATCTTCTCGTTGAAATGACATTAGCACAGGATATCATCTTTTGACGTCTTTCCGTCCTTTTAATGTTAATATTTTTTCGCGACTCTTTATTTCTGTGGTCCCTATAAACAGATGAACTTTACCGCTTGCGATAATTTCTTTATCAACAATATCGATATCTAAACAGGCAATCAATATTTATAAATCGCAAATTATAACCACAATGTTAAATTATTTTAAAAACGTATCACCACCATAGAACAATATAATAAATAATATCTGATTTCAGATAAAGGTTTCTAACTACATGGTGAGTCAGAAGTTATGTTCTATTTTTTTCTTAGTTTCAATATTTCTGTGGTACTTTTGAGGTATTTTATATCTCAACATTACCCATGCTCATTTAATGACGTGCACAATTAATATTGTTGTGGGAATACTATTGATAGGAGAAAAAGTATCGACCTATGGTCGGTCCTAATTCTGCCCAACGTGGTTTTAGATCACCCTAGGAGAATAGGACGGACGTATTATCGATATACACAGCTCACATTTTATGATAATTACAGAAAAGTTAGTTTAATTATAATAAATTGTACATTGTAATATATGCTGCCATGATCAAATTGTTGTATTTAAATATTGAGTTTATCCCAAATACAATTAGAATAATAGTTTTGTAATATTGATAACAATCCTTAATATACATACTTTATATATATGTTAAAGTTATATGTGCCGTATTTTTCATAGTCACGAATCAAGAAGAGCTTTTAATATGTTATTAAACTCCAAAAGTAACCAACATTTTGAGAATTACAATACTTTCAATGTATAGGTTTTAATTTTACAACTATAAAAAAGAGCTGAAAATGATTTTTGGCAGTACTGCCAAAAATCATTATATTAACGTCTTCAGTGTAGTGAAATGAGTACATACGGTCAGACCATGAATTCCACAGAAGTGGATGCGTCGCCTGTACAGCATCACAAAAAATAGTTATTTATAGAACAAACCCACCTAGCGATGTTCAATATTTATTTTTGATTTTTATCAAGTTTCCGAATTATTATCGCTCATCTTGACTTCGATTTAGTCCTGTCTCTAAATGATTTCTAACAGGATTTTTTCCTTCTTAATCATGAAATGATATTGCGACTCAGAAACATTAAAATTTATATGTATGCTAATATATATAAACTTTAGGCTTGTATCTTTCAGAGCTGGCATTATTAGCTAGCTTGTCCGATGAATAAGGATATGATAACAGGGGAAATAACCCCTGGAGTATCAAGGATGATGGATATAACGACAGTGATAGTAACCCCTGGAGAATCGGGGATAGTGGACATAAAGACAGTGATAGTAACCCCTGGAGTATCAAGGATGGTGGATATATAAACAGTGATAGTAACCCCTGGAGTATTGAGGATGGTGGATATAACGACAGTGATAGTAACCCCTGGAGTATTGAGGATGGTGGATATATGGACAGTGACAGTAACCCCTGGAGTATTGAGGATGGTGGATATACGGACAGTGACAGTAACCCCTGGAGTATTGAGGATGGTGGATATAAGGACAGTGACAGTAACCCCTGGAGTATTGAGGATGGTGGATATACGGACAGTGATAGTAACCCCTGGAGTATCAAGGATGGTGGATATAACGACAGTGATAGTAACCCCTGGAGTATCGAGGGTGGTGGATATAACGACAGTGATAGTAACCCCTGGAGTATTGAGGATGGTGGATATAAGGACAGTGACAGTAACCCCTGGAGTATTGAGGATGGTGGATATACGGACAGTGACAGTAACCCCTAGAGTATCAAGGATGGTGGATATACGGACAGTGATAGTAACCCCTGGAGTATCAAGGATGGTGGATAATATCATGATCAACATGCGAAAAGTCGTGATCTAGATGTAGGGGAAAATGTATTTGTGAAAAACTTTTATGGATGTCCAAAGTGGTTATATGGACAAGTAGTGTGTAAAACGGGACCTGTTTCATATACAGTGAAATGTCCAGAGGGAAACATTGGACGCCGACATATCGATCAACACCGTAGTCGTCATTGTCACATTCCAGTTGAGGAAACCTTATCCGAACATTCCGAGGAAATGTTGGAACCAGTCGGGAGTCCAGATACATCTGTTACAAACAGTCATCAACAGGGAGACATCACTGAATCTATGTGTCTGTATCATCGCGTCATCTCGGCTTTCCTAAGTCTCACACCAAAATAAAACTTGTATTGTCAGATACTAACCGTGAATTATGTTTATCCTGCAACCATTATGGCATTCAAACCGAAAGCAAACTGACAGTTATTTACTTGGTTTCGCTCGAAGCGAGAAGCTTCTTTGATGTGGAGGTAAAGACTCATTCACTAAACCGAATGAGAGTGTACTCTATTTTACTGCACTGGGAAATAAATAAGCGCATTCACAAAAGGTATCTGCAATTATATTCAGTGTGATATATATCACTCAAATAAAATGAAAATACTCAAAAACAATAAATACCCAATAAAGAATTACTTACAATACATAGCTTTGCCATGAGCCAAGAAAACGACGACACCGCCATACAAACTATTCTATATCGTAAAAATGACGTTTTTTTTCTAACTTGACCCAGAACTTGAACCTTCGGGTAAATGTGACGTTACGTTTTAGCGGGACTGAATGACGTTCCATTCACCGGAAGGTTCAAGTTCTGGGTCAAGTTAGAAAAAGTTCCGTCAGATATGAAACTAATTCACGTGATCGTATTGACGGATAAAGCATTTCGTATTGACGGATAAAGCACAAGTTTATCCGGCAGTAGTTATCGGTTAGTATGTGGGACAGTTGCAGGATAACATGTTGTATATGACATAAAATGTTGTATATGACATAAAATGACGTCGTTTGTACATTACGTACAAATGACGCTTGTTACCGTCATACATTGTGTGTGCATTGTCTAATCGACACAGTCCAGTTGTGACGAAAAACACAAAAATATATCTTAAGAACCGAGATTGCGTGCATATTCTCTTTCACCATGAACGATGATAAGTTTATGACAACAGTTCTTTTAGTTTATACTTGTCAAGAAATGTTTGTATGCACGTTTGTAGAATAAAGTTAAATGCAACACTTGAAATAGATGTTTAATAAATATCGTCATATGTGTTCAGAGAAAGTTTTAACGTTAGCAGTTAAAAAAATCTTTAAATGAGATTCCAGAACATGAAGATGAAAGGATCAACTGAGAAAGAGGGGCGGTTAGAATGGTTGGAGGTTACGGAAATTGTGTTACAAGTTAATTTAGGTAAAGAATAAAATAGTTTCAATCGAAGGTCAAAGACAGTCAGTGAATGATAAAGACTTCACTAAATATCTGAAATGTAGCATAACAGGACCAGGAGGAAATGGTGATATAAGAGATAGAGAATGAGTGCATATAGATAAGAAAAGTCACGAAGAAATTTTTAATACATTTTTGTAGAGGCAATATGAAATGTTTCCTTCTGAACACTTTATGTAAAATAGAAAGAAGAAAAAACATGGAAGTGGACTCAAATATGGAGTTAGATGATATGGGCGATGACTGATCTCGATATACTCTAACTGGTCCTTGCCAGTTCAGTAATGTGCCAGTTTTGTCCAAAATGGTGAAAAATCTTACTCTGTCAACCTTATTGTTCATTAAAGGAAATACAAAAAAATGGAAATCATCCATATTTGTAATCAAAAAAGCAAACGTTCTTTGAAAGTTTAACTTAAAACAATATCAAAGGTACTGTGGAAATCTCATATTTGTGAAACACGTTGTGCATTAATGTAAATATTATACATACACAAGGGTGTTCTGGATAAATACTTTATTTAGCTATTGTTAATTATAGTAACATGGGAATCCCCTCGTCCATATATAACATATTCATGACTCCTCTACATTGGTTGGTTGGTTTTATATACCAACAGGCTTTAGTCGTTATTGTTGTGTTTGCTACCCGTTTGTTACTTCAATATTGAAATCCTAACATAGTTAGATCGACTAATTTAGTTCATTTTCACCGCATAAAAATCAAATTGAAATTAAGTTAATAATTTAAGAGAATAATTTATGAAGCATTACCCGCCGACGAGTTATTTTGTTTGTTCTCTCTTTACATAAAGCTCATCGAACGATATAAAAGTGGCCTCAAACGTAGGCAACGCGTATGTACAAATATCAAACGATCATTCCAATATCTATATATATTGTGCACTTAAAATTAACCACATTCTTTATTGAGAGAGGCAGGAAACCCGGAATGATAAATATAATTATTTGAATAAACTAACAATGTAAAAACTTAAACAAAGTATTAGTTGGCAGAAAGGTTCTTTTTTTCCAAAAAAAAAGATTCTTCAGTATCATATATATTGAATATGTTACAGCTCCCCTTCAACAGAAAGAAGGTCTCTCATTGTGGTTTCCACATTTGATGTGATATTTTCCTTCTCTCTCTTCCTAACAACACATTAATGTACAATCATCGTTCAATATAATTATTTATTTATGAATATAATACTTGATAACATCCATCTTAATTTCAGTTTTTAATATGTTTTAATTGACCATAAAAGCATTATTTTACAGTGCAGTCTACAATTGCTGCATATATATTGATTTATAAAAAAGAAAATGTTAATTTAAAGACAAAGTTTAGATATCATTGAAAATAATAGAGATTCGCTGATAACAAATACTGATCATGTCGCATAATTATATCTCATCAAGATTTCATACATCAATAAACACTTCGGTATTGTAAAGTTTCTTGCAGTGAACTTGAAAATATCCATAACTTAAGTCAGCATGATTTCATGACCTCGCTATCAATAACCATTTTGTTAATGTATATGTACGTTTTCCAAATTAGTCTTTTAATATCATGTGTCGGTTTTTAGCAAGATTTGGGCCATTCTTTTAGTATAAACATACACTGACACAAAGAATTTGATCGTAGATAAGTGATGGCAAAAAGTTAAAGTGAAAGAAAGATTAAAAAACAAAAATCAATTTGAATTATCCATGCACCAAGTGATACCCTATAACGTTTGTGCGGGACTAGTATATCTTGAAAGTGATGATGGAACGTAACTATACGTAATCTTCTCGTTGAAATGACATTAGCACAGGATATCATCTTTTGACGTCTTTCCGTCCTTTTAATGTTAATATTTTTTCGCGACTCTTTATTTCTGTGGTTCCTATAAACAGATGAACTTTACCGCTTGCGATAATTTCTTTATCAACAATATCGATATCTAAACAGGCAATCAATATTTATAAATCGCAAATTATAACCACAATGTTAAATTATTTTAAAAACGTATCACCACCATAGAACAATATAATAAATAATATCTGATTTCAGATAAAGGTTTCTAACTACATGGTGAGTCAGAAGTTATGTTCTATTTTTTTCTTAGTTTCAATATTTCTGTGGTACTTTTGAGGTATTTTATATCTCAACATTACCCATGCTCATTTAATGACGTGCACAATTAATATTGTTGTGGGAATACTATTGATAGGAGAAAAAGTATCGACCTATGGTCGGTCCTAATTCTGCCCAACGTGGTTTTAGATCACCCTAGGAGAATAGGATGGACGTATTATCGATATACACAGCTCACATTTTATGATAATTACAGAAAAGTTAGTTTAATTATAATAAATTGTACATTGTAATATATGCTGCCATGATCAAATTGTTGTATTTAAATATTGAGTTTATCCCAAATACAATTAGAATAATAGTTTTGTAATATTGATAACAATCCTTAATATACATACTTTATATATATGTTAAAGTTATATGTGCCGTATTTTTCATAGTCACGAATCAAGAAGAGCTTTTAATATGTTATTAAACTCCAAAAGTAACCAACATTTTGAGAATTACAATACTTTCAATGTATAGGTTTTAATTTTACAACTATAAAAAAGAGCTGAAAATGATTTTTGGCAGTACTGCCAAAAATCATTATATTAACGTCTTCAGTGTAGTGAAATGAGTACATACGGTCAGACCATGAATTCCACAGAAGTGGATGCGTCGCCTGTACAGCATCACAAAAAATAGTTATTTATGGAACAAACCACCTAGCGATGTTCAATATTTATTTTTGATTTTTATCAAGTTTCCGAATTATTTTCGCTCATCTTGACTTCGATTTAGTCCTGTCTCTTAATGATTTATAACAGGATTTTTTTTCCTTCTTAATCATGAAATGATATTGCGACTCAGAAACATTAAAATTTATATGTATGCTAATATATATAAACTTTAGGCTTGTATCTTTCAGAGCTGGCAATATTAGCTAGCTTGTCCGGTGAATAAGGATATAATAACAGAGGAAATAACCCCTGGAGTATCAAGGATGATGGATATAACGACAGTGATAGTAACCCCTGGAGAATCGGGGATAGTGGACATAAAGACAGTGATAGTAACCCCTGGAGTATCAAGGATGGTGGATATATAAACAGTGATGGTAACCCCTGGAGTATCAAGGGTGGTGGATATAACGACAGTGATAGTAACCCCTGGAGTATCAAGGATGGTGGATATATGGACAGTGACAGTAACCCCTGGGTATTGAGGATGGTGGATATACGGACAGTGATAGTAACCCCTGGAGTATCAAGGGTGGTGGATATAAGGACAGTGACAGTAACCCCTGGAGTATTGAGGATGGTGGATATACGGACAGTGATAGTAACCCCTGGAGTATCAAGGATGGTGGATATAACGACAGTGATAGTAACCCCTGGAGTATCGAGGGTGGTGGATATAACGACAGTGATAGTAACCCCTGGAGTATCGAGGGTGGTGGATATACAGACAGTGATAGTAACCCCTGGAGTATCAAGGATGGTGGATATAACGACAGTGATAGTAACCCCTAGAGTATCAAGGATGGTGGATATACGGACAGTGATAGTAACCCCTGGGAGTATCAAGGATGGTGGATAATATCATGATCAACATGCGAAAAGTCGTGATCTAGATGTAGGGGAAAAAATGTATTTGTGAAAAACTTTTATGGATGTCCAAAGTGGTTATATGGACAAGTAGTGTGTAAAACGGGACCTGTTTCATATACAGTGAAATGTCCAGAGGGAAACATTGGACGCCGACATATCGATCAACACCGTAGTCGTCCCATTGTCACATTCCAGTTGAGGGAAACCTTATCCGAACATTCCGAGGAAATGTTGGAACCAGTCGGGAGTCCAGATACATCTGTTACAAACAGTCATCAACAGGGAGACATCACTGAATCTATGTGTCTGTATCATCGCGTCATCTCGGCTTTCCTAAGTCTCACACCAAAATAAAAACTTGTATTGTCAGATACTAACCGTGAATTATGTTTATCCTGCAACCATTATGGCATTCAAACCGAAAGCAAACTGACAGTTATTTTACTTGGTTTCGCTCGAAGCGAGAAGCTTCTTTGATGTGGAGGTAAAGACTCATTCACTAAACCGAATGAGAGTGTACTCTATTTTACTGCACTGGGAAATAAATAAGCGCATTCACAAAAGGTATCTGCAATTATATTCAGTGTGATATATATATCACTCAAATAAAAATGAAAATACTCAAAAACAATAAATACCCAATAAAGAATTACTTACAATACATAGCTTTGCCATGAGCCAAGAAAACGACGACACCGCCATACAAACTATTCTATATCGTAAAAATGACGTTTTTTTTTCTAACTTGACCCAGAACTTGAACCTTCGGGTAAATGTGACGTTACGTTTTAGCGGGACTGAATGACGTTCCATTCACCGGAAGGTTCAAGTTCTGGGTCAAGTTAGAAAAAAGTTCCGTCAGATATGAAACTAATTCACGTGATCGTATTGACGGATAAAGCATTTCGTATTGACGGATTAAACGCACAAGTATAACCCGGCAGTAGTTATCGGATTAGTTATGTGGGACATTGGCAGAGAGATAACATGTGGTATAAGACAAAAAATGTATAGTTAAAAGACATACAAATGACGTTTCGTTCGTAACATTACGTACAAAATGCCGCTTAGTTACCGTCAAACATTGTGTATGTGCAAAGACTAATGCGACCACAAGTCCAGTTTTGATGACGAAAAACACAAAAAAAATGATCTTAAGCACCGAGATTGCGTGGCATAATACTCTCTTCACTCATGAACGATGATAAGTTTGTATGACAACAGTGTCTTTTAGATTATAACTTGTCAAGAAAATTTTGTAAGGTCACGTTTTGTAGAAATAACGTTAAATGCACCACTTGACATAGATGTTTAATAAAGTATCGTCCATATGTGTTTCAGAGAAAGTTTTTAACGTTAGCAGTTAAAAAAATCTTTAAATGAGATTCCAGAACATGAAGATGAAAGGATCAATCAACTGAGAAAGAGGGGCGGTTAGAATGGTTGGAGGTTTACGGAAATTGGTGTTACAAACAGTTAATTTTAGGTAAAGAATAAAATTAGTTTCAATCGAAGGTCAAAGACAGTCAGTGAATGATAAAGACTTCACTAAATATCTGAAATGTTAGCATAACAGGACCATGGAGGAAATGGTGATATAAGAGATAGAGAATGAGTGCATTATAGATAAGAAAAGTCACGAAGAAATTTTTAATACATTTTTTTAGAGGCAATATGATAATGTTTCCTTCTGAACACTTTATGTCAAAATAGATAAGAAGAAAAACATGGAAGTGGACTCAAATATGGATTAGATGATATGGCGAAGACTTGATCTCGAGATATACTACTAACTGGTCCTTGCCAGTTCAGTAATGTGCCAGTTTTGTCCAAAATGGTGAAAATCTTTACTCTGTCAACCTTATTGTTCATTAAAGGAAATACAAAAAAAATGGAAATCATCCATATTTGTAATCAAAAAAGCAAACGTTCTTTGAAAGTTTAACTTAAAACAAATATCAAAGGTACTGTGGAAATCTCATATTTGTGAAACACGTTGTGCATTAATGTAAATATTATACATACACAAGGGTGTTCTGGATAAATACTTTATTTAGCTATTGTTTAATTATAGTAAATGGGAATCCCCTCGTCCCATATATAAACATATTCATGACTCCTCTACATTGGTTGGTTGGGTTTTATATACCAACAGGCTTTAGTCGTTATTGTTGTGTTTGCTACCCGTTTGTTACTTCAATATTGAAATCCTAACATAGTTAGATCGACTAATTTTAGTTCATTTTCACCGCATAAAAATCAAATTGAAATTAAGTTAATAATTTAAGAGAATAATTTATGAAGCATTACCCGCCGACGAGTTATTTTGTTTGTTCTCTCTTTACATAAAGCTCATCGAACGATATAAAAGTGGCCTCAAACGTAGGCAACGCGTATGTACAAATATCAAACGATCATTCCAATATCTATATATTGTGCACTTAAAATTAACCACATTCTTTATTGAGAGAGGCAGGAAACCCGGAATGATATAAATATAATTATTTGAATAAACTAACAATGTAAAAACTTAAACAAAGTATTAGTTGGCAGAAAGGTTCTTTTTTTCCAAAAAAAAAGATTCTTCAGTATCATATATTGAATATGTTACAGCTCCCCTTCAACAGAAAGAAGGTCTCTCATTGTGGTTTCCACATTTGATGTGATATTTTCCTTCTCTCTCTTCCTAACAACACATTAATGTACAATCATCGTTCAATATAATTATTTATTTATGAATATAATACTTGATAACATCCATCTTAATTTCAGTTTTTAATATGTTTTAATTGACCATAAAAGCATTATTTTACAGTGCAGTCTACAATTGCTGCATATATATTGATTTATAAAAAAGAAAATGTTAATTTAAAGACAAAGTTTAGATATCATTGAAAATAATAGAGATTCGCTGATAACAAATACTGATCATGTCGCATAATTATATCTCATCAAGATTTCATACATCAATAAACACTTCGGTATTGTAAAGTTTCTTGCAGTGAACTTGAAAATATCCATAACTTAAGTCAGCATGATTTCATGACCTCGCTATCAATAACCATTTTGTTAATGTATATGTACGTTTTCCAAATTAGTCTTTTAATATCATGTGTCGGTTTTTAGCAAGATTTGGGCCATTCTTTTAGTATAAACATACACTGACACAAAGAATTTGATCGTAGATAAGTGATGGCAAAAAGTTAAAGTGAAAGAAAGATTAAAAAACAAAAATCAATTTGAATTATCCATGCACCAAGTGATACCCTATAACGTTTGTGCGGGACTAGTATATCTTGAAAGTGATGATGGAACGTAACTATACGTAATCTTCTCGTTGAAATGACATTAGCACAGGATATCATCTTTTGACGTCTTTCCGTCCTTTTAATGTTAATATTTTTTCGCGACTCTTTATTTCTGTGGTTCCTATAAACAGATGAACTTTACCGCTTGCGATAATTTCTTTATCAACAATATCGATATCTAAACAGGCAATCAATATTTATAAATCGCAAATTATAACCACAATGTTAAATTATTTTAAAAAACGTATCACCACCATAGAACAATATAATAAATAATATCTGATTTCAGATAAAGGTTTCTAACTACATGGTGAGTCAGAAGTTATGTTCTATTTTTTTCTTAGTTTCAATATTTCTGTGGTACTTTTGAGGTATTTTATATCTCAACATTACCCATGCTCATTTAATGACGTGCACAATTAATATTGTTGTGGGAATACTATTGATAGGAGAAAAAGTATCGACCTATGGTCGGTCCTATTCTGCCCAACGTGGTTTTAGATCACCCTAGGAGAATAGGATGGACGTATTATCGATATACACAGCTCACATTTTATGATAATTACAGAAAAAGTTAGTTTAATTATAATAAATTGTGTACATTGTAATATATGCTGCCATGATCAAATTGTTGTATTTAAATATTGAGTTTATCCCAAATACAATTAGAATAATAGTTTTGTAATATTGATAACAATCCTTAATATACATACTTTATATATATGTTAAAGTTATATGTGCCGTATTTTTCATAGTCACGAATCAAGAAGAGCTTTTTAATATGTTATTAAACTCCAAAAGTAACCAACATTTTGAGAATTACAATACTTTCAATGTATAGGTTTTAATTTTACAACTATAAAAAAGAGCTGAAAATGATTTTTGGCAGTACTGCCAAAAATCATTATATTAACGTCTTCAGTGTAGTGAAATGAGTACATACGGTCAGACCATGAATTCCACAGAAGTGGATGCGTCGCCTGTACAGCATCACAAAAAAAATAGTTATTTATGGAACAAACCCACCTAGCGATGTTCAATATTTATTTTTGATTTTTATCAAGTTTCCGATTTATTTTCGCTCATCTTGACTTCGATTTAGTCCTGTCTCTTAATGATTTATAAACAGGATTTTTTTTCCTTCTTAATCATGAAATGATATTGCGACTCAGAAACATTAAAAATTTATATGTATGCTAATATATATAAACTTTAGGCTTGTATCTTTCAGAGCTGGCAATATTAGCTAGCTTGTCCGGTGAATAAGGATATAATAACAGAGGAAATAACCCTGGAGTATCAAGGATGATGGATATAACGACAGTGATAGTAACCCCTGGAGAATCGGGGATAGTGGACAATATAGACAGTGATAGTAACCCCTGGAGTATCAAGGATGGTGGATATATAAACAGTGATGGTAACCCCTGGAGTATCAAGGGTGGTGGATATAACGACAGTGATAGTAACCCCTGGAGTATCAAGGAATGGTGGATATATGGACAGTGACAAGTAACCCCTGGGTATTGAGGATGGTGGATATACGGACAGTGATAGTAACCCCTGGAGTATCAGGGTGGTGGATCAGTGACAGTAACCCCTGGAGTATTGAGGATGGTGGATATACGGACAGTGATTTATGTAAACCCCTGGAGTATCAAGGATGGTGGATTAGTATGGAAAAAAAGAGGTAGGGGAAATTGTATTTGTACAATGGTGGATTTCAACATTTTTTGAGTATTAGGGTGACGATGTTTACAATTGTCAAAATGCAGTTTTGGATGATTTTTTTCCATACACCGTCATTTTTTTACAAAACGAAAAGTCTTTTTTTTAGGCGCTTTTTTTTTCAATTTTTTTTGATTTTCCAAATTTTTTTTATGATAGTTTTGTGTTAAAACGGGACCTGTTTTTACAGTGAAATGTCAAAAAATTTGATTTTCGATCAACAAGTCGTCATTTCACATTTCACAAAAGTAATGTCCGAACAAAATGTTGGAACCAGTTTTATACATCTTTTCCAATTTACAAACAGTCATCAAACAGGGAGACATCACTGAATTATGTGTCTTATCATCGCGTCATCTCGGCTTTCCTAAGTCTTTTTCCAAAATAAAACTTGTATTGTCAGATACTAACCGTGAATTATTTTATCCTGCAAATTATGGCATTTTTCAAACCGAAAGCAAACTGACAGTTTATTTACTTGGTTTCGCTCAAGAAGCTTTTTTTGATGTGGAGGTAAAGACTATTCACTAAAATATGAGAGTGTACTTATTTTACTGCACTGGGAAATAAATATGGCATTTGTTTTTATCTGCAATTATTTTCAGTGTGATATATATCACTCAAATAAAATTTTCAAAAAAAAAACACCCAATAAAGAATTACTTACAATCATAGCTTTGCCGTTCAAAAAACGACGACACCGCAACATACAAAGGTTATAAATGACGTTTTTTTTTTTTTTTTAGAACTTGAACCCGTAAATGTTTGTTTTAGCGGGAAATGACGGTTTTCACCGGAAGGTTCAAGTTCTGGTCATTTTTTGCAAAAAATTTCCGTTTTCACGTTTTTTTTTGACGGTAAATTTCGTATTGACGGATTAATCAAAGATTTATGGCGTTTTTTTTTTTTTTGTTTATTTCAGATGATTAAAGATTTTGTTAACATATGACATAAAATGTTGTATATGACATAAAATTTTTTTTTACGTACAAAAAATGACGCTTGTTACCGTCATACAAATTTTTTGGTTTTGCATTGTTAATCGACAAGTCCAGTTTGACGAAAAACACAGATATTTAAGAACCGAATTGCGTGCATATTAACTTTTCACCATGAACGATGATAAGTTTATGACAACAGTTTTTTAGTTTATTTGTCAAGAAATGATTTTTGCACGTTTTAGAATAAAGTTTGCAACACTTGATGTTAATGTTTATAAATATCGCATTTTTTCAAAGTTTACAAAATTTGACGTTAGCATTTTTTTAAAAATTTTTTTTGAGATTCCAGAACATGAAGAAGTGAGAAAGAGGGGCGGTTAGAATGGTTGGAGGTTACGGAAATTTGTTTACAAGTTTTTTTTAGGTAAAGAATAAAATAGTTTTTCAATCAAAGGTCAAAGACAGTCGTGAATGAAATTTTCACTAAATATCTGAAATGTTTCATGGGAGGAAATGGTTTAAAGATTGAGTATATTTTAAGAAAAGTCACGAAGAAATTTTTAATAGTGGTTTTGCGAAAATTAAAAATGTTTTTCTGAACAACTTTCCGTACAAAGCAGTACAAATGGAATGGTTCAAAATGGAGTTAGATTCATGGGCGATTGTGATGATAAAAAATGGTCCTTGCCAAAAGTAATGTGCAAGTTTTGTCCAAAATGGTGCAAAAATCTTACCTGTCAAATTGTTTTAAATACGAAATCATTTTTTTGTAATCAAAAAAGCAATAATTCAGTAATACAAAAACACGTCATTTAATGTATAATACCACAAGGGTGTTCTGGAATACATAGCTATTTAAATGGGAATCAAAAAGATTGGTTGCCTATCTACAATCAGTTGTCTAGCGATACCCTTGTAGATCGTCTTTTCATGAACTATATATACACTTTTATAATATTTTTCTAGCTATATTAAGTTCTAAAAGTATTGTACGTAAAAATAGCTTAATTACATATTCTTTATTAAAAACTGAACGTCTTTAAAAGATCATGCAGAATTAAATCCACTTCAAACTATATGACGTCCTCCACGAATTGGTGGCTAGTCTACCTACAAGTACCCAATTCAGCTTGTTTTGATTCTTAATTACCGGTACACACAATACGTTTATGATCCCAACCCCGCAAGTTATCTTGACCGTATATTGCGTCATGGTCCAATAATTATAACTTGTCAAAATACAGGTAAGCCACAGTATCCAGCTATACAGGTGCCTCAAGGTGACCATCGATAGATGGCCAGAGGGCAGAATCGTTGCCTTCTGTGTTTGCACGGCTTTATGAGAATGGGGGCAGTATCTTTATATAATATGTGATTTTAGAATTGTTTCTATCAGAGATTTAAATAGTAATTATTAAATCTCTGTATCTATGGAAGTTTGTTAAGACAAACAAATATACTTTACCGTTTAAAAATCATATAGGTTCATGAGTTTGAAACACATAGTACCATTCTTATTAGATACATGTACATGTACAATGTACATGCTTGTTGTAGAGCCTGGGTAAACATGTACACCGTTTCCCAGGGGGGGGGCAGGTAGATTGGGATGAGGTAAAAACTAGCTGGCAAAACATATAGTAAGTGATGCTGAATACACCTCAATTATTGTCATGACAGGCAGCCGTGAAGTGGAGCTGACGGGAGCTGTACAATGCGTAAATCATGCATGTCTGTTAACAACCTTGAATTTACCAATAATACATGTATATATTATAATCAAAATTAATTTAGATTAGGTACTTATTCAACATTGTAATATGGTATTTTTATATACATAGTCATGTAATCAGGTTTCTGATATATGTAAAAAGCTAGTCTAAAACAAATTAATTAATGAAAAGATATTGGATGAAATATGATATTCCAATAATCTTGAAATAAATGTTTTAGTTAATTATACACTTGGTATTTAGATTATTTTTAATTTTAAATATATAAAGCTTCATTAACAAATAAATTAAAAATGCACTACCAGTTAAAACACATATCCCTATTGACTAGCATTGTTGTATAACTGTACGTTTGTGTGATGAGTACAATGTATGTATATGTAGAGAGGATGCCACCTGAGTTCATTGTACAGCATGCTATAAATGGACCTCTGGGGTTGGGATTAAGGTACTACATGTATACAGGTGTTGTTAGTCTGTGATACACTTGACTGAACATATTGAAGGGTGCCCAAAGAAGGCCCCAGGCCCCACTCTGACCAATGTTAGGTAATTTAGATTATCATACCCGTGGTGTGGTTGGTGGAACAGTATGAAGTCAAAGTGACCATGGCAACTGCAGTCCTAGCCTAGGGGTCTACCTTTCGAGCAGGCAAATTTAAGTGTACAATATACATGTACTACATGTATGGATCATACATTGTTATCATGTAACTCACGCGGTTTGTAAAGAAGGTCAGAATAGGATATTGTCAAATTATTCAAGGTTTATAAAATTATAATAATTATGACAAATTCAGAATCTAATCAACAACTATTAAATCTACAGTTTAAATGGGTAGAAGTTGGATTTATTTTGATTCTGTCTGTTTGATTTGTTATCAGGCATGTGACCTACATTTTAGCGATCGGTCCTTTGAACCAGTGTTGATGCTCACGAGCAGCCACATGCCCGATAATAAATTTTTGCTTTCTTAAGCCAGTGCTTACAGGTTCCTCAATCGGTTGACACAATAAAGTGTAATTTCTAATGCCGATTTTTAACGTCTATAGACGATTTCTCATTTTTCCAATGCTTTGCAACGCGCCAGGTTCCATGTAGCAAATGTATACGTATTATACATTTGACAGGATTAAAACTATTTCGCGCACCTTGCCGTTTAGAAAACTATATTCCATACATACATAGTTTAACATTTTATGAAGAATTTAATTTGTTTATGTTTATATGTCCTTGCTTTTATTATGCCCATCAATATACTCTTTTTAATCAAAATAATTTGCCGATCAAAATATCTCTTGGCGACGATTTGCTTACACTAAAAATCTTACTCCACGCAAGGTTCATCACTTTATGCGTACGAAAAAGAATTTCATCTTTAAACTACATATCACTAGCTAAGAAAAATAGTTTTTAACTGGGAACTATCCATTGGTGAGACATAACCAGTATGTGGTTTACCGTACGCAGTTAATTTGCAACGCAGTTAATTTGCTTTTATAAATTCTAATTAACGTCCTTATTTATAAATTAAATTGTTTGATAATAATATATTGATACATTTTACTTTATATGTATCTATTAAAATAAACATTACAGTACGAATGATTTCCAGTAATTAACGGCAATTTTTTATGTTGCAATAAATATTATGTTTCTGATCGCAATAAATATTTCTATCTGTCAAAGCCCATATAGACTGCAGAATAAATACATTTTCTCATATCTCTGTGGCACATCATCTAGTCTGTCTGTGGTCTGGATGTAGTGGACATTTTACCTGGACACGATGTCCACCTGTAGTGGACACCGTGTTCACACGTAGTGCACTCCGTGTCTACCTGTAGTCTAAATCTTGTGCACTCCGTGTCTACCTGTAGTCTAAACCTCGTGCACTCCGTGTTTACCTGTAGTCTAAACCTCGTGCACTCCGTGTCCACCTGTAGTTAAAACCTCGTGCACAATCCGTGTCCCACTCGTAGCACACCGTCACAATGTGTAAAACCTTTAGTCTACTACCAAACATGTATGTATCCACCACACTTTTATCTATTAGTAGTCCTAAATTTAGTACACTTTATATGATAGAATTTAACCTATGTGTATTTATCTATGAACAAACATGCTTCTTGCCTCAATGGTTCAGACAAGGATACGGCCCATTACAATAATTTTACGTAATTAACATTATGTCATGTTATAATCAGACTCTTATGAAAGATTACTTGGACACCGTTTGAGCACATAATGATTCTTTACCTTTAGGAATGACATTATTAACCAGGGTACAATGTTGATATGGAAATAGCATTTAAGTACAATGTCGTATGTGGAGGTAGGGAAGTCTTGGAATTTAGTAAATTTATATTTGCATTTATTGTTTTGTTGAGATAAAACAATTGAGATGTAACGACTTATTACCACAAACTGCTGGTTAGCATGGGATAATCACCCATGGAATATTGACCCATAAGGGTGGATCGGCTCTATGTGCTAAGTATGTATGCTTTTACTAAAATCATTGTATTCGGATGACAGTTCTACAACGCTTTTATAGACAAAGGATTGGTTAATGATTATTGAATTAATGTATAAATTCAATACTTTATAAACGATAATATATTGTATAAAATTCCATAACATAAATAAAACTATTTCCGTCTTTAATATTACAGAGTTAGCTGATTTGCAAAGGTTATGATGTTACGTCAAGATAAAAAGAATGAAATGCAAATGACTGTCAGACATTTCTTCGAAACGTATGACAGTTATTCGCAAGTGCACATGGCACGTCATCGTATTATTGTAATCAGATACCTACCCGTACAAGTTGCCAGATAACATATGTAATATGGCAAAAGACGGACGTTTAATCTAGCTAGAACAAATGTAGCTTCTTGACAACACTGTATCTATTAAATACAAGTTTATTTATGAATTAGAACAACGTTTTAATTGTCCATGCTATGCACACTGTGGGGATTGACGTTTCATCCCTAATATTGATCAATGGTCAATGTTAGTTCCTTGTAAGTTCATCTTGTGCTGCTATCCGGAAATATTCATTTCATTTAATTTATTTCAAAAAATGTAATATAAGTTATTACCACAAAATTTTGAATATACTTGTATTTGTAAGGGTGGGAGAGGCGTATACTGGATCATTGTGCGTATCAGTACAGGCACTGTAAAAAATGAAGTGCACTAGTAGTGCACTAGAGTTTAAGCTCTGTAGTGAAACTGGAAGTTCACATCGTTAGTGCACTCTAGTGCACTACTATGTTTAGTCTAGTGCACTACGTTGTTCACTACATGTGCACTACGTTGTTCACTACATGTGCACTACAAAGTGCACTAGATACCAAGTTTAGTTTGCTCCCAACTGTATATTCATTATTTCAATTGCATATTTTTAAAACTACAAGAAAATCTAGCTTTTTCAATGAAAAAAAAATATCCACTGTAAGGATTCAAACCATTAATTAAAAGTCATTCTGTTTTTGTAATTAAAAGTCATTAAATTTAATGTAAATGGTATGTATTGCTTCATAAAACTTTATTATAACATTCCATTTTAAAGATTAGATAAATGTGTCACATTATTCAAAAATGATTTTACATTTATAATGAAAACATTAGTTTTTACATGAGGCACATGCTCAAACTGATTTAATAGGAAAATGTTATCATGGTAACCAATTTTGCAAATGCAATATTTTTTCAAGTGATTTGACTTGGCATATTGATCTTTGGTAGGTAAATAAAGCTATATTTTCAAATTCATTTTGTTTACTAAATGGGGCTACAATCTGCCAATACACATTTCTTTCCATATTCAACGAGAATTATTAGGTATAACAAGAGGAAAATCCCGGAAGAATAGGCATACTGTACAACAATGTCAACATGCTGACATGTGTGCACACGTGGGAACAGAATATTTGGCAATATATCGACTGATATTTAAAAAAAATACAAAATGATTCTATGCAAGTCCAGTTCGCCTTGTATACCATCCATTATTTGTGATATCCAATGTACAATGTGTCTCGAAGAAGAAATATATTAAGTGAAATAACTGAGGTTTTTAGGTGCAATGACCATCAGGCCTAGGCTAAACTGACAGTTTTCACGGCGGAAGTTTACATTTGTGACATGTCGATATGCGCATAAGTGGAGCTGCTATAACAGAGAAATTTTGACAAAATTTTCTGTAGTATCCAGCCATACCAAGAAACCTCATCAGCTCTCTCCTGCCTCCAGGAGCTGGAAAATCTATAATTGATTCTACTTTGGCCTGAACAGGTTTAACCTGCCCCTGTCCTACAACATGGCCTAAAATTCAACAGTTGCATGACAAAATTCACATTTCAATAAGTTTACAGTCAATTTCATGGTAGTGAGTCTTTCGAAGAATTCACGAATCCGCGTAGATGGTCTTCCCACGTGTCGTGGTAGTTGATGACGTCATCAATGTATCCATCACACAGCCTTCCAGGTCTGATATCACGCTGTTAAGAAGACGTTGAAATGTTGCCGGGGCATTCTTCATACCAAATGGCATAACTTTGTACTGGTACAAACCTTGCGAGGTTACAAATGCCGACACTTCTTTAGCTCTTTCTGTTAATGGCACCTGCCAATATCCTTTCAACAGGTCAAACTTGCTTACGTACTTAGCTTTGCCAACTTTGTCAATACACGAGTCAATCCTTGGAATTGGATAAGAGTCTGTTTTACTGACAGAGTTTACTTTTCTGAAGTCAGTACAGAACCGGTATGTCTTGTCTGGCTTTGGCACCAGAACACATGGAGAGCTCCATTCACTTTTGCTTGGTTCAATAATATCATTGTCCAACATGTATTGAATTTCTTTCTTTAAGTGTTCTTCTTTCAAAGGATTGACACGGTAAGGATGTTGATTGACAGGTGGCGCATCGCCTACATCCACGTCATGATAGATAGCATCTGTTTTGCCTGGTGTATCCGGAAACAAATGTTTAAACTCAAGTATCAAATCTTTCAGTTCATTGCGTTCTTTTTTCTGATAGATGACACAGTTTCTTGTCCAAGTTCGCGAGCACATCTGAATTCCGTAACTTAACACCACAGTCTAAACCTACATCTTGTACACCACCATCTAAGTCTAATTTACAAATATCAGCTGTACTTTCACTTTGTGATGGTACAGAGGCCAAAAGTAGCAATAGGTTGAGAGGTCTTGCTCTCTTCTCTATCTACATATTTCTTAAGCATATAAACATGACATAATTGAGTTTTCTTGCGCCTCCCTGGAGTTTGTACAATGTAGTTAACATCATCAACCTTTTTCTCAACAATATAAGGTCCAAAATATCTAGCTTGCAAAGGCTGACCCGGTATTGGTAATAGAGCCAAAATTTTTGTCACCTGGATCAAAAACTTCTTGCACGGGCATCTTTATCATACCATGTTTTCATTTTGGTTTGAGTAACGGCCAAATTTTCTTTTGCCAGTTCACATGCCCTTGTCAAACCTTTGCTTAAAGTTAGACACATACTCTAAGAGATTCACTTTAGAATCTTCGTCCAAAATTTTGTCTTTCAAAATTTTCAAAGGACCACGTACAGTATGTCCAAACACAAAGTTCAAAGG
This sequence comes from Argopecten irradians, assembly GCF_041381155.1. Classification (NCBI taxonomy): domain Eukaryota; kingdom Metazoa; phylum Mollusca; class Bivalvia; order Pectinida; family Pectinidae; genus Argopecten; species Argopecten irradians. The sequence continues at coordinate 36,011 of NW_027187513.1, read as the reverse complement.
GACTAAAGCCAAGGAGATTCTTGTACAGATTCTCTAACGCCAAACAACAACATGTGTATACCTTCGTCCCAATCTCTTTTTGTTTTCAAAACAATAAGATCTCATCATATTCTTCAATGTCTGATGAAAACGTTCTAAAGCACCCTGAGACTCTGGATGATAAGCACTAGACTTATACTGCTTGATCTGGAGCTGGTACATGACTTGTTAAAAATACCAGACATGAAATTTGAACCTTGGTCCGATTGGACAGCTTTTGGAAGACCAACCAATGTAAAGAATTTAACCAAAGCCTTGACTATGTTAGGGGCTTTAATATTTCTGAGTGGAATGGCTTCAGGAAAGCGTGTGGAAGCACACATAATAGTTAAAAGATACTCATTCCCAGACTTAGTTTTGGGTAGAGGACCTACACAGTCTATAATGACTCTACTAAATGGTTCCTCAAATGCTGGAATGGGGTGCAAAGGTGCAACAGGGATTTTCTGATTAGGTTTCCCTAACCACCTGACAAGTATGACAAGACCTACAAAAATCAGCCACATCCCGTTTCAACTTGGGCCAAAAGAAGTGATCTAAGATCCTGTTATAAGTCTTGGTCACACCTAGATGCCCTGCCATAGGTACGTCATGAGACAAACTCAGAATATCTTGCCTATACCTCGGTGGGACAACTATTTGATTGACAACTTTCCAGTCTTCCTCGGGAGACACATCAGGGGGGCGCCACTTGCGCATCAAACACACTCTGACTGACGGAAGTAACAAACCGGGACTTTCTCAGCCTCTTCCTCACTCAAAGCCCGATTACACAATAAGGAGATTTCAGGATCTTTCTCCTGTTCTACTATAAGCTCCTCTCTAGACAAAGATGATTTACTCATCATGTCAGACAAAGAAGTACCCTTGTTAGGAACAACTCTATCACTATCAAAGTCTACAGGATTGCTCAAAAGATCACACTTGCTCCCGACATCCTCTATATCATGAGCCAAGAAAGTGTCACCTAACCCTGGACTATAATGATCCTCAACTACTGCAACATCAGAAACCTTCTTCCTCATTGAACGAGTTACAGCACAAGAAGGGAAAATACCAGGAAATTCCTGTTGAATAGTCTCAGCATCATCTGTTTTTATCAGGGATACTGGACACTAAGGGATCTTCCCTAACTTTCTCTCCAGCCAAGTCATTGCCTAAAATGAGCGACACGCCCTCTATGGGAAGTTCCGGTCTAACACCAATGGTGACAGGCCCTGTTACTAAGTCTGACTTTAAATAAACACAATGGAGAGGCACATTAACAAAAACCTAACTCTACACCTTGAAGCAAAACACTACTACCAGATGAGGTCTCCTCAGACAAAGGCACTACGCCATCTAATATTAAAGAATGAGAAGCCCCAGTATCTCTCAAAATCTTCACTGGTTTCAAGTTGGTGATATCACTAGTAAGTGAAACAAAACCTTCAGAAATGAAGGGAGAGTACTTCTCCAAGACACTATCAGACTCTGAGCATCTTAATCTCAACAGACACTTTAGATCTTCCACAATATCACTAAGTTTCTGACTAGGCTTTGACATAGCTAAACACAGAAGGAAACTGACTGTTTACGCCTTTGATCCTTACGCTGGAGAGACGGATGAGAGAATAACATTCAGACATAGTATGCCCTACTTTCTTGCAGTAATTACAAACAGGACCAGAAGGAGACCCCACACCTGCCCTGTGATCTGTTTTAGAATCAGACTTAGTTTTATTCACCTAATTTAGGTTTGTCGTTGGAAGGGCAACCTAAAGGTTGTGGTTCCTAGGCCTGACCAAATTTACTAGTACTGTGGTACTGTTTTTGTCTTGAGAACTGTTTTTTAACAAATGGACCTTTGTGGGTTGAGAGCCGTTAATCCATCTGCACAATGTTAGATGCCTTGATTTATACTAAGTGTGTTCACAATTTTTCTATTCATCTTAATTGCAAGTATTTTTATGTTTGTGTGGACAACATCCGTTTAAACTCCATCTATCAAACAATAATTTGCCTCAATTTACCGAAATCCTCAGCAATATCTTTAGTAATCTCAACACCCCAACTAATTAAATAATTTGTTCCTTTATTCTCTGGGCTAATTTATCCTACATGAAGTATGTTCCACCTCTTCTTATCCTCGAGTTTCGAATATTTCTGGCTCGGTAAGACCTCAAGGAATAAAATTAATAATACAGCTTTTTCAAAAGAGCTTTCTTGACTTCTTGGTAAATTTGAAATGTCCTCTAGAGGATAAAAGAAGAATAAAGGTCTATTTAGCTTTACTCTATCATAAGAACACTTTGATGAAGCTATTGTAAGCTTATACTTCAGGCCATTCGATTATAATCTATCAGCTACTTTTCTCAAATGAAGAGAGAAAAAAATTCGTAAAAAATTACTATCTCTTGGTAAAGAGGAGAGGGAAATTAAACTTATAAATTCTAATGGACATCACAACCTCTGTCTTACCGTTTGTAAAACCCTTTATATAGCTTGGATTACTTGTCTCCGTCATTGAGATAGATAGCATATAATTCTTTACATTTTCATGTTCCTGTTTCAGCTTGTATTTTCTTATTTCTATATTTCGGTTTCCATCTGAATATTCTCTCGATCTCTTTTTTACAGTTTTTATTTTCCTTTCAATTAACTTCTTTCTACTTAAATCCTTGTTCTATTTCTCTTTCGCTAATAATTATTTCGTTGTGTATACTAATTTGTTTCACTTGTGTCTTTATCAGATGTTCTAAGTTAACAAGTTGGTTACACTTTGGATTTCATGGATCAGTGAATGCTATGAACTCCACCTATACTATCTATTCGAAACTTTGAGTCTAACATTTGACATTTCGTCAACACAAATTTCTTTTATTTACATTGCAATTATTTTCCTCGCTGTCTTATCACTAAATTTAGTTTTGATTATTTTGGCACCATTTTTGCCTCCCCCCCCCCGTCTAAAACTATCATACACAGTGCTAATAGTAAACTCTCCCCCTCATATCACTAACCTTGCAAATAAAGAATAATCTCCTGGGTCGCCTGGTCGCAGGTATACCAATATCAACCCGGTCCACGACCTGACAATACGTAGTCATATGTATATTGATGTTGGCGGTTATTATCGTGTTATCATCACAGTTTGTTACACATTTTTTGAAATATTCTCTTTTATCTTATTTTTATCTTATGTTTGATTTCACATACTTTAACTATCAGATCCCGGACATCAAAGCCCCCTATTTATATGTTACATTAAACGAATATCTGGAAATGGTGTTTCAAGCATGCTTATTCTCACACATTCACAACAGGTTCTAATTTTCTTGCCTCAAATTTTAGTCAAGTGATGAGTTTTACATTGTCCATTAAGAGTAATTGGTGGTGGACCCTACCGAGTCAGTTACGATGGATTTTAATTTCGTTTACTTATCCTCTGATTTGAGAATCGTTCATGGGTATTTTCCTTGATTCCATTCAGGTTTCAAAGTTAACATCTAATTCATACAAATCCACAAGGAAATTGACACTTTCACTCCACGCTTGTTTTGTAAAAGTTCCAGGCAATATGATATATATATCCACACACAAAGTCGTTGTATTAATCCAACTGATAATCGAGTCACAATAGCATAACCAAAAGTATTCTTATTTAGGCGCTGTACACTTCTCTGTATTTGTATTAGTACAACGGTCTCATTACTAGTTCTGATTAGCCGTGGACAGCTGGGGTATATATAGCTTAAACCGTATTTCATATTGAAATATGGAGAACCTCCTATAATTCTAGAAATATCTAAAACTTAAAAGCCCTCGTTGATAAACAAGGTATATTAAACTCTTAATATCTTTATGGAAAAGTAGATTCATTATAGGATCCTATGCTTTAAAATACAAATTTGTTTAACAAAAAATTCATTGTGTTCTCTACCATTGATTCATATTTCTAGAAATTTCATTTAAACCTTATCCAATGATATGACCTTCAATACGGTTGTATTGTTAAAAAAATACAAACAGACTGATACGGAGTTTTCTCACCTGATCTCAATATCTACAAAGTATTTTGTTCCTCATTCATAACACAATAGGTACGATTATTTGTTATCCTATCATATAGTTACTACCACAAAAGAATAACAATTGGTGAAAGTCCAATCTAAATGAGCTCTGGGTTTTGTTGAGAATATAATATACCTCAAAATTAACACAGAATTTATTTGAAACTTAAGGGATAAAAAAAACTGGAACTTCATTAACTTCACTGATCTCACCAGGTAGGATAGATTCCTCTTATCTGAAACTCCCAAGTTATTATTTTACTTTATTATCATCCGCTTCTATGGTGGTGATTTGTTTTTTAATATAATTTTTAAATCTGTGGGTTTATTATTTTGCAGATTTCCCCTATCCTAAATAACTTGATTGTACCCCTGTTTTTTGTAAATTTTCAGATCAATTGTTGATTTTAAAGATCATATTATCCAGCACTAGTCACGGTTAAGGTTAATTATGTTTTTAGGAACCACAGAATATAGAGGCAGTCGACGCTATATAATTATTACATTAAAAGGACAGAAAGACGTCAAAAGATGATATCAAGTCATTTCAACGAGAAGATTATGTATAGTTAAAGAAACTTTTCAATACCGAAGTGTTATTGATGTATGAAATCTTGATGAGATATAATTATGCGACATGATCAGTATTTGTTATCAGCGAATCTCTATTATTTTCAATGATATCTAAACTTTGTCTTTAAATTAACATTTTCTTTTTTATAAATCAATATATATGCAGCAATTGTAGACTGCACTGTAAAATAATGCTTTTATGGTCAATTAAAAGATATTAAAAACTGAAATTAAGAAGGATGTTATAAAGTATTATATTCATAAATAAATAATTATATTGAACGATGATTGTACATTAATATGTTGTTAGGAAGAGAGAGAAGGAAAATATCACATCAAATGTGGAAACCACTATGAGAGACCTTCTTTCTGTTGAAGGGGAGCTGTAACATATTCAATATATAATACTGAAGAATCTTTTTTTTTGAAAAAAAAAACCTTTCTGCCAACTAATACTTTGTTTAAGTTTTTACATTGTTAGTTTATTCAAATAATTATATTTATCATTCCGGGTTTCCTGCCTCTCTCAATAAAGAATGTGGTTAATTTTAAGTGCACAATATATTGATATTGGAATGATCGTTTAAGTCTTTGATATTTGTACATACGCGTTGCCTACGTTTGAGGCCACTTTTATATCGTTCGATGAGCTTTATGTAAAGAGAGAACAAACAAAATAACTCGTCGACGGGTAATGCTTCATAAATTTTTCTCTTAAATTATTAACTTAATTTCAATTTGATTTTTATGCGGTGAAAAATGAACTAAATTAGTCGATCTAACTATGTTAGGATTTCAATATTGAAGTAACAAACGGGTAGCAAACACAACAATAACGACTAAAGCCTGTTGGTATTTTAAACCAACCAACCAATGTAGAGGAGTTATGAATATGTTATATATGGACGAGGGGATTCCCATGTTACTATAATTAACAATAGCTAAATAAAGTATTTATCCAGAACACCCTTGTGTATGTATAATATTTACATTAATGCACAACGTGTTTCACAAATATGAGATTTCCACAGTACCTTTGATATTGTTTTAAGTTAAACTTTCAAAGAACGTTTGCTGTTTTGATTACAAATATGGATGATTTCCAATTTTTTTTGTATTTCCTTTAATTAACAATAAGGTTGACAGAGTAAGATTTTTCACCATTTTGGACAAAACTGGCACATTACTGAACTGGCAAGGACCAGTTAGAGTATATCGAGATCAGTCATCGCCCATATCATCTAACTCCATATTTGAGTCCACTTCCATGTTTTTCTTCTTTCTATTTTACATAAAGTGTTCAGAAGGAAACATTTCATATTGCCTCTACAAAAATGTATTAAAAATTTCTTCGTGACTTTTCTTATCTATATGCACTCATTCTCTATCTCTTATATCACCATTCCCTTCTGGTCCTGTTATGCTACATTTCAGATATTTAGTGAAGTCTTTATCATTCACTGACTGTCTTTGACCTTCGATTGAAACTATTTTATTCTTTACCTAAATTAACTTGTAACACAATTTCCGTAACCTCCAACCATTCTAACCGCCCCTCTTTCTCAGTTGATCCTTTCATCTTCATGTTCTGGAATCTCATTTAAAGATTTTTTTAACTGCTAACGTTAAAACTTTCTCTGAACACATATGACGATATTTATTAAACATCTATTTCAAGTGTTGCATTTAACTTTATTCTACAAACGTGCATACAAACATTTCTTGACAAGTATAAACTAAAAGAACTGTTGTCATAAACTTATCATCGTTCATGGTGAAAGAGAATATGCACGCAATCTCGGTTCTTAAGATATATTTTTGTGTTTTTCGTCACAACTGGACTGTGTCGATTAGACAATGCACACACAATGTATGACGGTAACAAGCGTCATTTGTACGTAATGTACAAACGACGTCATTTTATGTCATATACAACATTTTATGTCATATACAACATGTTATCCTGCAACTGTCCCACATACTAACCGATAACTACTGCCGGATAAACTTGTGCTTTATCCGTCAATACGAAATGCTTTATCCGTCAATACGATCACGTGAATTAGTTTCATATCTGACGGAACTTTTTCTAACTTGACCCAGAACTTGAACCTTCCGGTGAATGGAACGTCATTCAGTCCCGCTAAAACGTAACGTCACATTTACCCGAAGGTTCAAGTTCTGGGTCAAGTTAGAAAAAAAAACGTCATTTTTACGATATAGAATAGTTTGTATGGCGGTGTCGTCGTTTTCTTGGCTCATGGCAAAGCTATGTATTGTAAGTAATTCTTTATTGGGTATTTATTGTTTTTGAGTATTTTCATTTTATTTGAGTGATATATATCACACTGAATATAATTGCAGATACCTTTTGTGAATGCGCTTATTTATTTCCCAGTGCAGTAAAATAGAGTACACTCTCATTCGGTTTAGTGAATGAGTCTTTACCTCCACATCAAAGAAGCTTCTCGCTTCGAGCGAAACCAAGTAAATAACTGTCAGTTTGCTTTCGGTTTGAATGCCATAATGGTTGCAGGATAAACATAATTCACGGTTAGTATCTGACAATACAAGTTTTATTTTGGTGTGAGACTTAGGAAAGCCGAGATGACGCGATGATACAGACACATAGATACAGTGATGTCTCCCTGTTGATGACTGTTTGTAACAGATGTATCTGGACTCCCGACTGGTTCCAACATTTCCTCGGAATGTTCGGATAAGGTTTCCTCAACTGGAATGTGACAATGACGACTACGGTGTTGATCGATATGTCGGCGTCCAATGTTTCCCTCTGGACATTTCACTGTATATGAAACAGGTCCCGTTTTACACACTACTTGTCCATATAACCACTTTGGACATCCATAAAAGTTTTTCACAAATACATTTTCCCCTACATCTAGATCACGACTTTTCGCATGTTGATCATGATATTCCTTTTGTGTTTGTTGTTTTCTTTCGACATGTTCACGGACATCATTGTTGGGATGTTTGATCAAGTCCAGGTTTGTTTTCAACTTTCTGTTGTTCAAAAGTTCAGCTGGTGTTTTGCCAGTAGTGGTTTGAGGGGTTGTCCTATATGCTAACAGAAAACGCTGTAATTTTGTGTTAAGTGAACCAACAGTCCCATCCATTTTTTTCATGCCCTCTTTGAACACGCGAGCAGAGCGTTCAGCTAATCCATTTGATGATGGAAGAATCGGAGCTGTTATGTGAATTCACCACTAGTGAAACACGTACCATTATTAGATAAGATGACATCTGGTAGTACATGTTGTGAAAATGCTTGTCGTAGCTTCTCAATCGTTACAGAAGATGTAGATGTCGTTGTAGGGTATACTTCTAGCCACTTGCTGTGCGCATCCACAACAGCTAAAAACATTTGACCTTTGAACGGACCAGCATTATCAATATGCAGACACGACCATGGAGATTATGGCCATGGCCAAGGGTGTAGCGGTGTTACGGCTGTCGCGCTGATGAGTTGACAATCGTTAAAAGATTTGACTTTTGTCTCGATATCGCTGTCTAACCCGGGGCACCAAAAGTAGCTTCTCGACAGGTTTTTCATTCGTACCACCACGGTGTGACCTTCACGTAGATCCTGTAACAACTTTGTTCGACCCTCAGGAAGTATAATGACACGATTGCCCCAGAATATACATCCGTTCTGTAGACTTAATTCAGTCCGGCGGTTATGATATGGACGCATGTTCTCCACTGGATATCTCTCTGACAACCCAGTGTACATACACGTAACCATGCGTTGTAACAATGTATCGTGCGATGTCCATTTAGCTATGTTCTCCGATTTGACAGGATTTGACTCTAAGTAGTCCAGCACGAGTATGGTGTCTCTGGTGTTAGAACGTACGTAACAGTATCATGAGTGGTAAACACTCAATCCGATTTGCGTGTTTCTTGCCTTCGCGATATTGAAGCCATATGCGGAATGGCTCATTAAACCTAGAAGCGGCTTATGATCAGTGTAGACCTAGCAGATATTGATGAAATTTCTTAATTCCAAAAATCACTGACGCTCCTTCCTTATCCAAATGGGAATAATTTCTCTCAGCGGGAGCGAGTGTCCTGTAAGCATACGCTATCATTCTATCTTCACCATTAATCACATGAGACAGCACTGCCCCTAAACCATAAGGTGAGGCATCACATGATATGACCAAGTCCTTCTCTTTCGCTTGGTTCCACGCCTTGATTTGACGCCCGTCCATTTCCATTTCGTCTCCTTCACTAATAGTTCATGTAACGGTGCGAGCACGGTCGACAGGTTAGGTAGGTAAAATGCGTAATAATTTAACATGCCTAGGAATGACTGGAGTTCCTTGACGTTCGTAGGAGCTGGTGATTCTTTAACCGCTTTGACCTAGTCCTCAAACGGTTGAATGCCGTCGCGATTAATTCGACGACCTAAGTAGAGCACTTCTAGTGCCATAAAAATGCACTTATCCCTTTTGAAATGTACACCGGCCTTGTCAAGTTTCACTAAAACTTGTTCTAAATTCTGTAAGTGGATTTCTCGGGTACGACCTGTTACCAGAATATCGTCGACTCTCACAACAACATTCGGAATTCCCTGGAGAATAGTTTCGATAGTACGCTGAAAAATTCCGGGTGCTGATGAGATTCCATAGAGTTAACTATTGTATCTAAAAAAAGACCCCTTGTGTGTGTTGATCGTCGTGTACTTCGCCCAGCTCCAACTGCTAATAGGCTTGACTGAAATCAAGCTTTGTAAACTCTGTACCTTCCCAAGTGTTGTGTAGAGGTCCTCAGTTTTGGGAATGGGGTAGTTATCTAACTTCGCGACTTGGTTCACCGTGACCTTGTAGTCTCCACAAATTCTAATGTTACCATCATTTTTCACTATCGGAACAATGGATGTTGCCAAATCGCTGAATTCGACTGATTCAATTGTACCTTCATTTCCCACCCTTTCAAGTTCCTTCTCAATTTTATCTCTGAGCACATACGCCACGGGGCGTGCTTTGAAGTAATTCGGAACCTCATACTCGTTAACATAGAATTTGGCTATCGTGCCTTCGACTTTACCTAAGCCTTGGTCAAACACCTTGACTGCGACCTTCAGTATGACCTCGACCACGACCTTGACTACGATCACGAGCACGACTGTGACATCGAGTATTTGGACCAGATATGTAGTTATTGTCGCTTTCTTTTCTTCCAAGACATTCTCGGGCGAGATGACCTGCCTCGCCACAACAAAAACATCTGTTGTGATTAGGATTTAAAGTTTTATGTTGAACATGATTTACTGAGCTCACCGGCCCCTCCTGAGCTTCCATAGAATGGCCCTGTTTGACGGATAACTCCATCGTACTAGCCATCGTTCTTGACTGATCGAGTGTTAAATCATGACCTTTTTCCAGTGGTTTTGTGCGTAATTTATTTGACCTACATTTTTCAATGACTGCATCACGAATTTGTTCATCCGGTTTGTCAAATTTACATGGTTTCCCTTTTTGCTTAGGTCGTGTTATGAACTGATCGATTGTCTCATTTTCCTCCTGTTTCATGTTTCGGAAACAGTGCTTTTCATACGGAACATAAGCCTTTGGCTCAAAATATGTATTCAAAATTAATGTCACTTTCTGATAAACATCATCGTTCTCCTCCTCTGTCAAAGTAAAGAAAATATCTTGTACTTCAATGCCTGCACAATGCAGTAACAACGCACGTTTTTGTGTAGAATCTGTTACCCCTTTTCCAACTGCAAAGAGTTCAAATCCCCGAAGTCATCTTTTCGACGACTGGTCTAGTTGGGAAGGATCATCGTGCGGGTTGAATTTATCAACACTATTTAACTTTATTTGGGCCATTACTCACAGTTTTACGTGTGGACGTTCTACTACAAGTTCTTCTGATATGCTCGTCCCCAAAATGAAGCGTATTGACTATACAGCTTCATGGAATGAGCCCGGTGAGAAAGACGAACACTGGTTCATGCTAGACCATGCTTTATTTCAATTGTACCCAGCGCTTGGTGACGTAATACACAAGTACACCATACAATGTAATATCCGGAGTAGGTTCCGGATCCTGACCATTTCCTAGCTAACCGTTATGCCAGCATATTACAGGTACTGACTGAAAATTATACAAATGGTTGGGCTGAGCCCCTTGTGCTTGAGGGGCAAAGCCAAAAGGATCAATTTGTATAGGATTTGTTTAGGAACATTTTCTAATTTCTATAAACAACTTTAATCTTATTTTATGAACTTTGTAATGTTTTACTTGCCATACTATGATAGTTTTTTTTAATTTAAAGCGATCTAGGACGGGTGTTTTTTTGTTTTTAACTCCCTTGTTTCATATCAGCTTTTGAAAAGGTGTTTACCGAATTTTTTTTTTTTTTTAATATTTGCTAAAATTATAACACATGTAAATGTCTATTTTATAAATGTTATTTAAGGAAGTGATGCAGGCAACTCATCAAATATTTGCAGGCTAAGCAGTCGCAGTATAAGACGGATCGCATTTCAAGTATCGAAAGAAGGCATTTTGAAGGCAAGTCACTGTTGATGTCGATTGATTACAATACATAGAGGATAATTCTTTGTTTCTTTATGAATAACACCTAAATTTCATCGAGTGATGTGGAAACTGTTATATTTATCATGGGTGTGGAGCGATGTGATTTATCAAGAAACAAGGCAAATCATATTTATTTTATTTTAAGTAGGTCTAGGTCTAAACTAGGGCAACTGATACCAGTTAATATATATCTATCAGCAGTGATTACCCGCCTTCTAATTATGTTCCACGCATTTGGTACAAATTTCAAGTAAATTATGATAAATTATTATAATGCAACACAGTTATATATCAAATATATATATGAAATATACACGTATAGTTCGGTTTCATATTTTTGATAAAGGTATTCCGGCCAAACCAATATTTTCACTGTACATGCTGGATTCTAATTGCTCAATTCTAAGTGAAAATATCAATGTGATATTTTTTTACTCTGGTGAACATTACCACATATATTTTCATAGTAAAACCTTAAACTTTACTTTGAAAAATGTAACATATAACAATAAGTTCCTTTCAATTATAACATTATTTTGCAGATGAAGCATGATAGTCTATCGGTGACTACATACTACTAAATTAGGCGGAAATACAACGAACATACAATGGCTGACGACACTGAAGAGGTAGGTCGTCTGGTTATGCAAACAGTTTCGTTCCCGTTAAGGTGTTCATAAAGAATTATCAACAGGCTCTTATGTGGTATCATCAAAAAATGATCTACACATACGACGTTAGAATAAAAACTTTCATTTCGAATTTTGGTTCATTCAATGGAATGACAGTTATCTATTCTCTATTATTTCTCCCAAACGTCTCCCGTTGGGCTGATTCAATGAAAGCGGTGTCTTTCTACGTGTAAGGGTTTGTTCATCGACCAAACTCACTTCATAGTTCATATAATGTCCATGTGGATATTACAATACCCACCGCTCACCTGATATTATTATACAAATAACGATAATCCAGATAGGGATGGGGTGGCTTGTTTGTCCGTTATCTGCAGAATAGAATAGCGGAGCATGATTTTTGTTTTTCATTTTCATTTAAGAAAATGGTCAAAATAATATAGGATGATGATAAAACCGATTACTATGATGACGACTTGTAAATAAAAGTGGTTATCATAAGTATCAAAGAGAAATAAATGAAAAATGAACGATTTTGCTATTTCATGAAAATTAATGCTCTATTCAGTTTGTCTTTATTGAATGTATATTGGATATATTGATTGTTTTAGCCTATTAAATATCGACGCTATGATAAATCTATCAAATTAGAAATATGATGTTTGTGTACTGAAACATTAACTTCAGGAACGTGTAAAAATGAAATCCTTAAAGCTTGACGAGCCTGTTCAGGGGGAACCAAATATGTACACGAATCAACCAAAGGCCAATTCGGTGAGTATGTTTCATTCATCGTTAATCTTATTAAACTCCTATCGTCAGGTTTGTAGTGCTAGTACGAAGAGAACCTCATAACACTTGGGACCACATTAAAGCAATGAAAGACAATTTTAATATCGAACCGAAGGAAGAGTATTTGGATACCTTACGACTTATATCTTGGATTATTTAACATGTAATATAACAAAAACACAATATATATATATCACTTGGTAAGCCGTTTTATATTCATCCTAAATAATTACGTGTTACTTACCTACGTTATCCCAATAATTGAAGACCCTCTTTGTGATTTTTGCGTTGTTTTGTGCTGAAGAAAGAGAAAGTTGGGCGAATTCGCTGTCTGTATACAATAATCAGGAAGGCTATCTTTATTTATTTAACCAACGATAGAGTACATTTTTTTAAACTCTATTTTTATATCTGGGTATTTATCTTTGAAGGACGGACATCTAGTAAAAAAGAAAACAAAAGGTGATGATACAGTTCTAGAGAAAAACCTCCACAGCTCCCCGGTAAGCGGATTTCATTAAAGTTTTAACTTATGTGTCCCCTACTGTTCCTTTGCTTGCCTTTTTATATTAAGTAAACGAGTTAAAGGAATGCATTGCGAATTAGGTTTAAGCAGTGAAGAACTGTGTCGCAACATAGATTCAACTTAATTATATTAACCTTCAAAAAAGTGATTGATTGTCAGATATATCAAAAACTGAACAAGCAATGCCAAAGACATGGGTTGTTAAATAAAAAAAATGATTAGAAGACGTTCAGAGGAAACTAATGAACAACATACCTTGTTTTGCACATGTCATTTCCACCTTATTAGGAAAAGTATTGAACTCGAACAAGGGAAGTAAAGCGAGTAATACCTTTTAAAGTGAAAAATAATATTCAATTGTTGAAGGGGAAAAGTGTGAATACCTAATACTGAACTTGGTTTGTTTGTTTGTTTGATTCAATTAACATCATATTAACAGCCAGGATCATTTAAAGACGGCCTCCCATGTATGTTGTGTGTTGTGTGTATGAAGTGCGCGGTGAGTGTTTTGGGAGACTGCAGTTTAATCGTGTTGTGTCTTCTTGTATAGTGGAACTCTTTTCCTTTTTATAATGTATATCACTGAAACATGCTGTCGAAGACACTAAGCAACACATCCAACCCGGTCATATTATACTGACAACGGACGAACCAGTTGTCCTACTCCCTAAATGCCGAGCGCTTATCAGTAGCAGGAACTTCAACTTTTATAGACTATGGCGTGTCTCAGCAAGGCGACAGAACACATATATGCGCATATATTGCAGGTTTGTGTGCTGACATGTTTTATAACAAAAGATAAATCATATTTTATATGGCTGTGTGTTTTTACACGCTCCTGATTGGCTGAAACTGTCCCGCCTTAATACAGCACGATATCCCCCAAACAATTCCATACTATACTTCGTGACATCACCCCAGGTTGATAAAAGATTCCATAACATCGTAGTCGTACCCAAATACAGAAATGGTGACGTCAGGTGATATAACGTCACAATAACCTTTGGGGTTGATATAAGATTCCACCAGGTCAATGTCGTACTAAAATATAGCGAAAACGGACTTTCCAATGACGTCATGATAAGCTATTGTGACGTCATCATTCAGCAAGATGTGACGAAGGGTAGCAATCAAAGTGAACCTGTCAATATCTGTGTGTGTAATTTTGTAAGATTTTCCAAAGGTCAAATGCATTATATGGTGTCTGAATTATTCAAAAGAACTCCTCAATATCTGAAGAAATTGCTAGAGGTCGACATAATATACCATGCAATATCTGAATAGGTTGGTTTTGTATCATTCCCAATATCTAAGTTATCCAAATTATTAAATGTTCTCTTTGTGAAATGTGCGTTTTTTTTGTGCTGAAGAAAGATGAAGTTGGGCGACCGGGAGACAGAGCGCTGTCTGTATAAAATAATCAGGAAGGCTGGCTTTATTGATTTATTTTATATATCAATGATAGGGTACATTTAGGGACGATGTTGTTCATCAGCTCTTAACCATGTATATACTCATGTACAACAACACGCGTCAACTGTTTGGCAAGCCAGTTCCATTCAGTATTAAATGTATCCTATTTTTCCTTTTCCATTCGCTTTTCATTTAACCAGTGAAGAACTTTGTTGCGACACAAATAACATTGATTTTAAATCTTTTCTAGAAAGTAATTTGTCGTTAGATAAAAAAAAATATGGAAAAATCAATGCTTGAGATTTAAATTTAAAAAAAAAACATCTACTAGGGAAAATAATAATAATTTTAAAAATATTTAGAGGAAACTATTGAACAAATTTTACAAATTTTAAGAAGTGCAACAAAAAATAACCAAAAAAACATTATGAAGAGCTATGAGCATGTAAATTTTGAGAATTATTTAGTAATACATTTAAACAAAATTTAATGTTTGAATCCCTAGACCGACAAAAAGTCATGATGATTTTATAATTGTAAGGAAACTTAATATTCATGTATAGAATTTACTGACCAAAATACAAAGAAATAAGTTATATAAAATTACGATGGTCTATATCAGTCGGGACGAACAGAAAACATAAATTTGACAGTTCATATCTGCTATCAGTTCCATACTTTAGAAACAAAAACTAGATAGTTATTTGTTCACTCCCAAAAGTGACACAAAAGAAACAACATATTTTTTACTGTTTTTTTCTCTAATTCCATTGCTCTGATATTTTTGATAACCTTGGACACAGGGAAAGAAGCATCCAGTGTAAAACTGGTGGCGCGATAGTACACAATTACCTTCTTTCTCCAATATCGAATACAAGAGATTAGATCATTCTATCTTAAATCTAGGTAAACAAGTGTTGCACGACTCTTCAAATTTGTCACTTAACTCTAATGTATCCAGTTTAGGAGTTGATATTTGAACGGTTTTCGAAGCTTTTCCAAGAAAAATCGAACTCACGCTTGTATCGATATCTAGGTGGGATTTTCTCAAATTAAATTACCGATCGAAAACGTCGTGATTCTATAACTTCAGTTTGCTGTGCTATTATAATGCAATGATTTTAAATCATGCAATTCAAACATAGTGCAGCAGTCGAATCTGTCTTAAAGCGACCACTCAAGAGAAATCGAAAAGTGGTTCTCTTGATAGAGAGTGGTCTCTTAACAGAGTGGCTTAGGGAAAGAAGATAACTAGAGCGATCATATAAAAATATAAGATGTCATACGCTGAATATAGCATTATTCAGTGTAATATAAACATTTATTACACAAAAAAATATTTACAAAAAAATATATTTAGTGGATTTTAAAAAATGTTTTATTTTTAATCACTATTTTTATTGAACAAACCTAAGTATTAAAAATTCATTTCAGTGACTTATTCATATAGTTCTAGTAATACCAATGGGGTTCTCAATTAGTGTGATAGCAGACAAGATATTTTGTGTGGCATTATTTGATATACTGTAGATATTCATTTTGTATTATCTTTTTCAATATTGTTTTTTTTTTTTATTTTCATTATTCCTTCCTAAATAGTATTTTTCATATCATGCTACACAAATAAATAGTCATTTTTATGATTCATATGTGTTTTTTGTATATCCAATAATGTATTCATTTTTTCTATGCGGAATAAGAACGTTTTAATATGCATAATGTTTTATTATATAATTCAGATGGTCATGTTTGACTTATATGAGGCTGTACGGGATGGAGACACCGAAAAGGTTGTTCATCTTCTACAACGTGGTGCTGATCCAAACCAGGTGAGTTTTTTAGCGTCAGTCAATGTTAAATTCTATTTTACTAACCGTTTATCGTTTTCAAAAATATCGGCTTTAAATTATTTTAGAAAGGGCTAGATATGGTAATGGCTCTTTTTTCTAAATCTACCAAATTTCAAATGAAGTGATTAGAAAATAAAATTCTGTGTGTAAAATATTGAAAATACATCCCTGATAAAAACTAAATGATATTTTTTGTTGACAGAAATTATGTTTGCTATATAACCATGGTAAAATTTTGCATACATTTTGCAAATTTGAAAATTAATTTCTACGTACGCAGACAGATTTTGACGAAGAAGTTTATTTTTTCTATTCCATAAGAAATTATACTGGATACATTCACACCATTTTTACCGACTTAAACCATCCTTGCCCGACTGTTCACTTTAATAATACTACTAAATATGTCGTGTATTTAGTTGTTATTTGAAATGCAAGATTTTAATTAATAAAATTGGTTCGTAGGCAAATTTCCATTGTTCGTGAAAGAGGTCCTTTCATTATGAACTATGAAATTATTTGGCAGATGAATCATTAATAGTTTGTTTTGCTTTCAATGTATATGACAGCTTCAGTTTCATTAGTAACTATAGCCTGTTTACAGTACGCATCAGGTGGTTTAGTTGCCAAACACCGCCACAGTGTCGGGCACTAATCCTGTCGACCGAATCAGTCGATTTTTGGCTGAAACACAGGCTGACATTGGCTCAAATTCGAGTGGTCACCCCTATACCATACATTGTATATTGTATATAAATTTATATATACCACACAGTTTGTATTTCTGCCAATGTATGCGTATCAATAATAATACATGTACTTTACTGGAACATATTGAATTGCACTAAGTGAATACAATTATATACATATGATAAACGTATATATTTCTTATGTTAAAGTTTGTACTATTATAAAACGTTTCTATACAATAATGCTCCCTATACAGAGTACTCCATCGACCGATTTGCATTGAATCATACCTATTCACCTATCCAAATATTATTTTTGGTTTCTTTTTACAAATCTATATAATTGATTATCGAAAATTGTACATCTTTGTCAAGAAACCAAGAACACGTATATATTATGTGTGTCTCATTTCATTTCGTCCTTGAAAATAAGAAAATGAAAAAGGAAAAGGCTTATATTTCGTATCAGCTTTTAGGGTAAAATATATAATTGTGCTGTCGATGGTAACGAAATATCTGGATTGGTATAATTAAAATGGTATATTCATAATTCATTTCATTCATTAAAGCGACATATGGGTATGGATAGTGATGTGTCAGCTACTATAAATCGACACAGTGTAAATGTGCAATAGTAACCTACTGCCAGCAACAATATCATGTCTCCAGCTAATGAGTCTTGACACCTATATTTTTACGATCGTAATCCCCTACACTCGTGTGACACTCGTAACTCTGGGAGTGGATTCAAGACAAAACAACCTGACGCGTACAGTAAATCATATTTTCTGAAAAGAAAAAAATATACCAACATTAATGTATGTCTTACATAATTCCAGATTTCTAGCGGCTGTTTGAGGCGTATCGTATTTATGAACGATATCAGAATAATAAAGGTTGTTGATAGAAGGAGATTTGGAACTAAATCAGGTAAGCTCTGTGTGCAGAATGTCGTGACAAAGATCACAGAAAATTGCTATTGAACTTGGTGTTTCAACTTTCAGCGCTGTATTCAGTTTGTTATTGCTTGGAAGATGGATACTAGCAGGACAACATCAAATTCAAAAAGTACGTTTTAATGTGGAATAAGCCGTTTTCAAGGTGGCTCAGAGCTTGTGAATATGAAATCACCAACTCTTTGTATTTATCCTTTCTAATGAAAGGATTTCTTTCACGAACAATGGAAATTTTGCCCACTAATGCTGTGGCCAAATTAAAGTTGCCCAGTAGAGGTGTATGACAGGGTTCCCTTTTTGATCCAAAAAGGCATCAAAATAATGTTTTATGTCATCAAATTGTATTATTTTTTTCTGAAGAGTGTAAATAATTAACCATTATAATTACAAATTTGTGGGGGAAATGTAACATTTAAAATTTTAGCTACATTTTAAGGAACATAAAAAATGTCCAAATTTTGGGTGACAATATAGCAGAAACGTGTACATCTTTGTCAAGAAACCAAGGCACACGTATATTATCCTAATAGTGTATTTCATAATTCATTTCATTCATTAAAGCGACATATGGGTATGGATAGTGATGTGTCAGCTACTATAAAATCGACATAGGTAAGGTGCAATAGTAACCTACTGCCAGCAACAATATCATGTCTACAGCTATGCGATTCTTGACACACCTATATTTTACGATCGTAATACCCCTACATCAGTCGACTCCGCCAGGTCGCGCTCGGTGTAAAACTTCCGAGGCTGCAACATGGGCTACAATAATCCCCTACACTCGTGTGACACTCGTAACTCTGTGAGTGGATGAAGACAAATAAACCTGACGCGTACTGTAAATCATATTTCTGAAAAAGAAAACAAATATTTACCAAACATATATTCATGTCGTATATTATTTTCAGATTTCTAGCGACTGTTTTTATGCGTATCGTAGATATGACCGATAGCAGCATGTTTAAAGGTGTTGATAGAAGGAGGTTTGAAACTAAACAGGTAAGCTCTTGTGCAGAATTTTGCATATGCAGATATTACTACAAAATCGATATCAAACATCACTTTTAGCATTCAGCTGTCATTATCGAGATATATGAGTTCTACTACTAGGACAACAGGAAAATCAACAAATTGAATACTGTTTGAAAGCCTACATTAACGTAAGACACCTGGGTTATGTCACTTTAGAACATAATTATAAAAAGAAATTAGTCGATATATTTGGAAGTTCTCTATTCCACTTAATATAATAAAAATAATATAGTTAATGCATCCTAGATACTCTATAAAGTGTTATCGGTATTTTACAAGAAACGTTTTGAGATATAAAATGTAAGCAATCCTGAATAAAATCAAGTAATACTAAATGTGATAATTACAGGAAATATGCCCTGTGGGTCATATTTACGTTTATGTTTCCTTTTATGTTTCCGTTGTAGATATTATGTACATGGTTTTTTGTAACGATTTCGCGATTGATCCAGCAATTGCTTTGTGGGAACTTATATTCTTTTTATTTATTCGTTTTTAAGTTTATGTCGACTTTTGGATATGGTGTTTTTTCTGTTCTATCAAATTAAATCACGCGATCAAAAGGTAATGATTTTTAATTTAGTTTGCAGTGCTATTATAATGAAAACATTACGTTTAAATTATGCAATTCTAGCATTTTTTGTATCGAATAATATATTGATTTTAATTTTGTTCTATACGGAATAGGAACGTTTAAATATGCATAATGATTTCATGATGTCATTTAGGACACGTTTGACTTAGCAAAGGCTGTAATGAACGGAGACGAAAAAAAAGTTGTAAAACTTTTAAAAAGAAGTGATGCTGATCTAAGCCAGGTGGAAGAATAAATAGCGTCAGTGAAAGTTAACTAATCAACCTATAGTGTTTAAGCGTGTTTTATCAGGTCAACTGACTCTAAAGGTCATGATTTTCCGTCCACCGTGCCATCGTGGCGAAACTTTAATGTCAGAATAATCTGCTTTAGATTAAATAGAGGTTACACAATGAGTGGATTGTTTGAATATTGTAATGTATTCCACACGATAGATGCAATACTCAAAAACCGCGATGTAGTGCTGACCTGTATCACTTCTTTCTACCCACAAATAATGTCTTCGTCCTTGAGCCGTATATAAATATCGGAAGGGCCTACGTTAAACGTATATTTAACTGAGGATATGTAACCAAGGTGAAGTAAATAATTTCAGTATTTCAAAAGACACTTAAATTAGTTATTCAAAAGATCACCCACTTGATGAAGAACTCATCGATATCAGATTCATTCTAATTAGGAACATCTTAGGGGCCAAATAATACCCAATAAACGTCTTATTTGAGTTCAAATCTTCATAGTTGTCTCTCCAGAAAATTAAAACTTTGAACTCATGTCGGACATACACGGCATCGTCTATTTCCCCCGCCAGATAATCATCAAGCCTCAAGCCATTAACATCCAGATTTAGTTCGTTTCATACACTTAAAAATCTACACAACTTATCAATGAAATTTAATATCCCGTCAAAATGTATTATTAGGTACAAAAGGTTAATTAAACATGTATGAAAACGTCACGTTTTTTTACACAACGACCACGATACATATTCCAACATCAGTTTTGGACGTCAAGTGGCGATTACAACATAGGATGACGTCATTTGATTATTGATGACGCTGACAATGATGACATGACACTGAGAAATAAGTAGATCGGTCAAAGTTCACCGTGTCAGCCAATCAGAAATGGAATGCGTACAGAGTTTATTCCACGTGTGGTATAAACAAATTATTAATCAATAGCTGCATCGTTTATTCAATGTCCTGAGAGTTGAATAACACCGTTGAGGTAGAAATTCAAATTAACTTTGATTCTCGTCATACGGCAGGCAATGTGCTGCAAATACTTAAGGAATGATTTTCATTTTTTGTTGTTTACTGATGTGTAAACTGCATTTTTGTACAATTATTTTTAAATGTTGCGCGTTAGCGCGTTATGTTGAAATATCAGTCCAACAAATGCAGTTTACACAACCAGTAAACAAAAACAAAACAAAAATAATTCTTTATATTTACATTTTTTTCTTTTAAATGTAATGTTCTGATAAAATGAAACTTCGTTTTTTCAACGTTATACGATTGATGTAACAGCCGGTCAATTATGGAAACCCGGAACAGCTGGCTCCAATTTAGCGGGAAATGTTGTGAAGTTCAGAAAGTACACAAAACATAGTTCCATAATAGCACTATCATTTTCATTGTATTAATGCAATATTTCTCAAATATTTTATTATATGAAATGTGATTTAAGATACTCATTGCATTCACATTGTTTAATTTAAGAATTAAAAATACAGAAACAGTATAGGTCAAATATTATGCGCATTAACACTACTTGCAGAAGTCAGTGTTCCAGTGTATGTATTCTTGAGCGAGAACCGACTGCGTTTACACAAATGTAAACGATTTCCCAGTTGGTAAGGTTATAAAGCAAAGAATACACGGAAATGTAAATATTTGTTCGTCAGTAGGACCTATTCTCGAGACAGATAACTGAAACTGCAGTAGAAAAGATCCTTTGCTATCATATCAATGTTGACACTCCTTATAAATACTTCAAAATTACTATATTTCTATCTATTTAGGTTTAAGTACGACATAGGCATCAAAGCAAAATTAATCAACATTTAAACAATTACTTATGTATTTGTCCACTTTATCATAAAAGAAAAAAAAAACAATATGAATCCCTTTGCAGCGCGGTCAGGAACTAACCGTAGTTGGAAAGCTTTTTCCAAGTAATGTAATCCCATTACCACACACCCCCTAAACCTGGCATGTCCATTGATTAACCCCGGGTAATAATAGAAAAATGGAAGACTCTTATGAAAACGAGATAAAGCATTAAATTAATGCTAGTATTTTGCACAGTGCATTTGCTTGTTGTAGCAGCTGTTGGAACAATGCATGGGTATACATAAATATTGCATTTATTATACTAATAAGCAGTTCAGTTTTGCTCGTGCATAGTGATAAACACGCCTCCAAGCATTCAGTTACTGGTACATGCTTCTTTGGTCTTGTCGGTACATCCATGTTTGTTCACACCAGACCAGTGTTCGATGATTCATGTTCTGGACACTCGACATGGGCATCTTTGTGCCTGTTCTTCCTTCTACAAATCACAAGATAAAGCACGGCAGGAAGTGTTAAAGCTAGCGAACGGCGTGGCATCGATAGCGTTAAATATGATCTGACGGAGCATGCGTCTTTTTGCATTAAGAAAATCCATGACATTTTCTCTCCCAGAGAAGTGTTTTCCTAGTAGTAGTAGTATTATCTATTCAATTGGTCTTATTACTAAAAGAGGGTGAGCTACTTCAAATTGTCACAACCCTCTTATGAAGATCAAAGATGCATAAGGATCACCTTCACTATAACATGTAAAAAGGTTTTTTATATTTGTTTTGGTATTTCATCAACTTAACTAAAGATTTAAATCAAAATACTTCGCACGTGCCATCTGAACGAGGAAAGCAATACTGGTACCGGGGCAATGCTTCCTGTGTGGCATTAGTCGTTCTGAAGGTGGCAGTCAGTCTCCCTTAATTCACATCTGGTATCGCATTACCTGTCAATATAAGATGATCAAAATCAATTTTTTATATCAATATAATTACATTGAAACAAAAAATCTCATTTTATATGTAAAATATATAAGGTGTGCATGTGCTATGAACATTATTCTGTAGAAGAATGTTCGTCTGTTTATTAAGGTTTGCGTTTCAAAAAAAAATATACTGTTATGTAAATAAAATTGTAATGCTTTACAGTTTCATTCTTACATACAACCATTAGTATAGTATTGCAGTCAATATTTTATATGATTTATTTCACATCTATATATATGAGTTACTTTCCTTAAGTGTTTCAATTAATTAACATAGTTGCGTTGATCATCAAAATTTAAAGTATACCGAAATTATAATCATTATCGCAATTAACGGGCCCCACAACTAAAAGTCTAATCTGGATCATGCATATTTTGTTAATGTTACCGGTATGTAAATGAAATGCTACAGGCTAAAGGGGATAAAAACAGAAGGGATATGGAAAATGAGATAATACTCTAGAAACATTAGTATGTCCTCTTTAAACATTTATCAGTTCAATATGTGCTTATATTTTGTCTCTAAATAGTAAAAATTAATGAAAGCAATCTTCATAATATTGTCTTTTTTGACGACAGATACTTTTCTTTGACTTACCTTCCTTGAGTTTCAATGAGTTTTGACGTCATCGGAGACAATCAGAGGAAAATATGTTATATTTCGATTTATTGGGTAGCGTGATATATTCCCTACATAATGACACATTATTGACGTCACAACCTATAAAATGACGTCACTACATGTGAATGATGATGTCATCTATGTCGAGTACATATATCATGTGGAGTATCATGTGAGGGGTTAAACATAACGTCATTTTTCACAAATGAATAAGTAGTACTTTCCTAGTAAGTCCATCCTGCAGTAATACGACTGTACATGTATGTAATTTATAGTTTACACATAAAAATTAACCGGGGAGTTTTGATATAAATACTGGTAATTTTATGCGCAAAAAAAGATCGTAATGAAAATGGATAATTATTGCGGCCCACCTCATGTCACCATGTCTTTTTGCCCCCCATTTTCGTCGACTGAAATGTTCTAAAAATGCACATTTAAAAGAAAAAAAGGGTCCTCCTGCACTTTTTTCATACTTCATTTTAGAAAACGTTCAAGCACGTAATGTTCGAACCTTTAATAATAAAAGTTCAATAACGCATGAACTAGACTAAAAATGTCCATCAAGAGATTCCACTATTTCAAAAAATGTCTCTGAAAAGATTAATTTGTGTATATGTCTTTCCAAGTGTTACACAACAATGTGCCGATGGTGTGAAGCCGATATGTTCAGATCAAGCAGCGTTGCATAATGATATGACGACATTCACAATTATCTTTTTTACATGCAGGTAATTACACATTGTAAAACTAATCTCAGCTATTGTAAATGGTAATATCCTTTTCCTTCTCGGGGGACACTCTCGGACCCCCCAAACAGCAAAATCTGGCGCCTTCGACGCTTGCAAAATCATCAAAATATATCGTGAAACTCATATCTCAGCCATTCTAAATCGTAATATTTTTTTCACGAGGGTGTCCCCAAAACCTCCAAAACACCACAATGCTCACCAATTTGGCCACTTTGCGTACTCATTAATTTCCTGTTATATTATACATAAACTCGTGTATATGTAGAATACGAATTTTACAGATAATATTTTTTATCTAGACCCTATGGTCAATAGGCAATCTAGTGTGTCCATTTTGATATAAACTAACTAATTCTCAAATCCCTGTGGATTGTACGTATACTTTTAAAATTTACTTCGGTCGACAGTTTTGTCATTTCCAAAACTGCGCACGGTTAGATAATATAATGAAGCGGTCATGTGAATGATTTGTGTTTTTATAAGAAATATGTTGTTTCATGGCCTAGTGTTAGTTGAACTATTACATGTGTATCTTGTTCATGAGTACATGTCATCCATATTAGGTCATTGTGTCTAGTAGCTGTGTTTTGTCCCGTCTTTTTTATCGGTTGTGCGTATATTGTTACTACTGTACATGTTATTCTATTTTCGTACATGGAAAGCCCCGAAATTTTGTCGTATAAATCCGTAAAACTCATTACAGAACTTTAAAAAAATAAATTAGCCTAACCCTTTCTGTGCGGTGTTCTGAAGGATTAAGCTCCAAATAAGAAATAAAGAGGTGTGTAGTACATTTGTACATACATAAGGTGGGATAGGGGCACGTTTGTCGCGGTATGATAGAGTTTAAGATAGGGTATGAAGGGTGGCGGGATCTACTTTTATAAATATGCATTATATGTTTGTACGTGTAGCATGTAATATCATTGTTGTTTGGGTCCATTTTCTTTTAAACTTTTATTTCTTCTTGTTGATATAAACTTCAAAGTCTATGTTTAGAGTTTTAATTTACAGACAAAAGTCAAGCACAACCCCCTCAAACCTGAGTTGTCATACCCGTAGAATACACGATGCCAAATGGCTTTTGACTTACTGAACATATAATTTTATAGCTCAGAATATGACGATTAGAATAAGTAAACGATCGTTTTTATTATATCAGGGTATGTTATAGATTGTATATTATATACGGATACATTTCAAACATATCAATATCACAGACTACACGTAGCGGGACTGTTTTAAATATTCATAATCGTCAATACCGCAACACTGCTCCATTGAATTTCCCGGCTCTTTTCACAGCTGTTTGTCTCAGATGACGTCACGAATCTACGGTCACCTGGTGATATCAGGGGCGATAAGCGATGCGATCGTTCTAGGCAAGAGTCGTTGTGGTTCAAGCACATTTTATTGAAATTACGTCAAAAATAACCTGTATTTTTTTTGTTGGAAATCATAAAGTGCATCGCAACAAACACATATCAACACAAAAGTAGCATATTTAAAAAAATGTTTTATAACCTTTAAAGTAAAGTTTCATACGTGTTATTATACTATCACAGTCCACAGTACATATGTATATGACTTGTGATCTTCTTATGTATATGACAGCTTAAGTCCCTTGGTAACAGTAGCCTGTTATATCATATCTCTGTCAGGAAAAATTATCACCAAATATATATTCATGTCGTATATCTGTTTTCAGATTCTTGACTTTGTCGTAGACAATCGCGATATAAGGATGCTAAACGTGATGGTAACAGGAGGATTGGAACTAAACCAGGTAAGATCTGTGAGCACAATGTCGTGACAGCGATCACAGAAAATGGTTATTGAACTTGGTGTCCCATACTTTCAAAGTGAATTTCTCTCCATTATAAGCGCAGATATTGCTATAAACTCGATATCAAATTATCAATATTAGCTGTCAGCTATACTAAGTTATCATTACTGGGAAGATTAATTCTAGCAGGACAACAACATATTCAACAAATGCATTATGTGAAATTAGCCGTTTTAAGTGGCATTTATCATCTCATGATTTGCATCTGAAAGCAATGTAATATAACCTCATAATCATTTTTGTTTCTTGATCAATAAATATAAATTGTACTGATGATACAATTTTAGAATTGAAATTCAAATTAAGAACATTATTTTGTGCAATCCTGTCCTTTTGTGGTCTACGAATGCGTCTACATTGTTCGCTGTAATGGTTTCCTTCATCCTTTGACACATACATTGCAAGATACCAATATAATAGTTTTTTTCCTGTTTTACCAGGGGTTAACTATTTATTAATTGTAGAGCAAATTCGTGATTCTGCTGACAGAAGTAGTGTATTTCCAGGGTTTTGTAATCACAATATGAGGACATAGTTCCTTCCATAGCCCCTGGAATGTTATCATAATTACCAATTTGCATTCCGAATTCTGACAGACTTTGGTACATCTTAAAAATATCTTCAGATGTTTCATCTCATGGCAAGAGTAGGACCGGAAAATGCTTATACTTAGGAAGTCTACCTGGCAGATGCAAAGCATTGTCTCTCGCATATATTACACAGGAATGTTTTATTATCATCCGATCGTACAGTAATGATACAGCTCTCTTTGCTCATAATTATGCTGGCTTCATTTTAAGATTATAATTAATAACTCATTTCATTGACATGTTTGCGATCGTTTCTAACATTGTAACGCGAAAGCAGAAGTTTAGGAATGAACTCGTCCTCATGTTTCCAGGGTCACAACGATTTCTTAGAAGGTACCGTAAGGTATCATTTCTGAGTCCCTACATTTTTATGAAAAAATAATCACTGACTCTGTTTCTTCTGGATATGATTGTTTTTGTTTTATATGCGTATGATAACTTAAGTTCATTGGCAAATGTAGCCTCTTGGATCATATGTCGCTGAGGAAAAACTCCTAAGTCATTAACATATATTCATGTTGTATATCATTTTCAGTTTCCTGATAATGTTGTTATACGAATCTTACGATCTTGTGACAAACGGATGATAGAGGTTTTGAAAGAAGGACGATTGGAACTAAAACAGGTAAGTTCTGTGTGTACAATGTCGTGATAGCAATCACAGATGATGGTTACTTAACCTAAAGCTCAATACCTGGGTAATGCCTTTTTCTTCATTAAAAGTGCAAATATTACTATAAAATCGCTATTATATATCGATATTAGCTTCAAACTATATTCGGTTGTCATTACTGGAAGGATGAACTCTAGCAGGTATGTCGGATTAGCCGTTCTCAAGGTGGCATGTATCTTCCCACAATTAGCATATGAAAGCATTACCAAACAATGCCCTTTGATATTATGTCTGTCTGTCTGTATATCTGTCCGTCCGTCCGTCCGGATAACTTGAGAAAAGATTAACGGATTTTTATCAATCTTCTTGGGATAGAATTTGGGGTCAAAAGGTCAACTACAAAGCTCACTGTTACTAAAAATAGATTTCCTCACAAAGTATTAGTTCCCAGAGAGATACAAACGGTATAAAGCTAGTATATTAATAATCCGAAATAAAAGGCCAACATAAATTCAAAGTAAAATCAAAAATCATTTCTATGGAATATAAATTCAGCCACTATATAGGGCTTTCTTCAGTCCAAAATCAATTTTTGAACCAACATCAAACAATGATGGTAGCATATGAGAAAATACAGCTTGGATTGAATTTCGGGTCAAAAGGTCAACAACAAAGCTCACTGTTACTAAAAATAGATTGTTTGAAAAAAAAATCGTTTCCAGACGATAACTTGAGTAAACCTCAACGGATTTTGAACCAACTTCATATAAATAATGAATATCATACTAAGCAATAATAACTGGCCATAAATTAGAAATAAAATATCATGACCATAGGGGACGGCAAGTGTTTGCAAACATTGTTAAGAAGCTTTTTGTATTTTTCTTGGTCAATATAACTTTCAATAATACCAAATGATATGTTCAAGGTAATGTGAAAAAATTAAAAGTTGTTTTTACCATAATTAAATGCACAAAATAAAGATGTCCCAGGGTTACATTATTCACAATTTGGCAACGATTTTCGAATATCCTGACATTGTTTTCCAAAAAAGATCCTTTGACTTGATACACAACTATTCGCATCTTACATAAAGTATAATTTAATATTAATCCCGACATGATGTGTTTGCAACAATTTGGAATGGTAAGATTGGACTTGGATGTCTTAGTTTTTTTGTATAAATCATTTTCCCATCGGGTCAATTATCGATCACTCAAGTCTTACTGCATTACTTTTCTGACGCTCAACTGATTGAGCTTAAGCAATATTCTCCTCTAGCCGAGCGATAAATTGCGGTTAGTATTGACCAGATATACAGATAAATCATTAGTAACTTTTTTCTGTGCACAAATGACAGCTTAAGTTCCTTGGCAATAGTAGCCTATTAAATCATGTCTGGCAGGGAAACAAACTGAAATCGTCAACATATATTTAGGTCGTTTAAGTATTTTCAGCTTCCTGACAATGTTCTTATGGAAATCTTACGAACTAGCAACGAAAGGATAATACAGTCTCTGAAAGAATGCGGATACGAACTAAACCAGGTAAGCTCCGTGTGTACAATATCGATTGGAATTGGTGTTTCGTATCTGGAGAGTGAATATGCCTTCATTATATTTTTGAATAAATATTCAAGTGTATGTAAACTCACTATATTATCAAATATGAAATTAACATACTTAGCGTTGCTGAATATGGTCAACAGATAAGCTCCGTTTCATATAATGAGAATTATAGCATTTTTATACGTTATCGAGAACAAATTGCAAAATGTAGTTAGTCATGAAACAGCAAGACTAAACATCTATAAAAATTGTCCAAAAACTCTGTATAACTCAACAAGTAATTCTGGGTGAAATATTTTTTTTTAACAAAATTACATTGGTAATTTCATCAATTTATAAATATGTATAATATTGGTTAACAATGGGAATGTATTTGTCAAATCAAAAAATTTCAAATCCAATCAAAATGTCATCAAATAAAACAAGGGTATTTTCAATTTCTTGGAAGCTCCAAATCTATGTCTTGATAATTTTCATTTCAGTAATACGTTACCATAACTTTAGTATGCAAATACGCTACCTACACCCATCTTTGTAGCCCCAACAAACATAAGATTTGAGAATCCCGTCTCCCTACCGTACCTCATCTCGTACTCGACGAGAGTAACATAGAGTGGTCTCCCTTCCTCTTTCCTTTATGGCGCTACACAGCTCGGACGGCAATTGCATTGTGTCTATTTCGTTTCGCTGTTAGGTCCATTTATTTGACGTTTTAGTCAAATTTTTTCACACATTCAGTTGTGTGTTTACCCATCTGCCCTGTGTTGTTTTCTTTTTGTACTGTCATTCGTTTTTTGTGCCTTTTTCGGCCGTTTTTTTGACTGTTCCACGTGCTTGCCGGTGTTCCGTAGCGATCCGTCATTACTGGTGACGTCTCGCTATTTCCGGTTTGTTTACGATTGTTTTTGTTCGGTTTTTCGTCGCTGAGGCTTCGTTGCCGTTGTTATTAGGTAAGATTTGTGTCACCTAACACTGTTTTTTACGGGTTTAGCGTGTGTTGCTTATATTTTACGTTTTTGACGTAATTTTCTTACCTTGTTTACGTAATTGTCGTTGTAATGCCTGGTATGTCCCGCTCGGGTCAGCGTCAGGGGTCTGCTCATGGGTGTTCCCATTTCTATGAGGAACGGGACCCACATGATGCATGTCCCCTATGTCGCCCTTGTCATGAGTCCTCTCCTTGTGAACTTTGTCCAGTTGGAGAGGCTCTTGGCCAGGCCGGCATTACACCAAGGCGATCTTCGTCCTCCCGTAAGAGGGATTCGTCCTCATCTTACGGGAGGAGAAGGAAGCAGGCTTCTAGTTCTGTTTCTGTTCCTGTCTCGGTAGTTCCTGTCTCTACAGGTTCTTCTCGAGATCAGGGGGTGGTCCCTCCTGTCCAGGATGTTCCTGGAGTAGGGGAGGGGCAGCCTGACCCTGACGTTTCTCGGTCTAGGGTCGAATTGGCTGGGAATGCTCGTAAGCTTCCATGCTTGCCTTCGGGTAGGGACTACCAGCCGCCGGTCTCTGACGTTGTCAGCGGCTCCGGCATTCCAGGTGGTGTTGCGGTTGGGGGCGGTCTTGATGCCGGACCTATTCGTCCGAGTTTGGGTTCAGGGACTACAGGCTTCCTTTCTGGTTTGTCCGTTTCCACTGGGATTAGTGATGCGCAGCTCTCAAATCCCGGCATCAATTCTGGTCCAACTTTCCCTCCCGTCCAGTTACCTGGTTCAGGTCCTATTAGGTCCGCTCCTGAGTGTGCTGGCTCGGTTTTCCCAGGGGGTCATCCTCAGGGTCCTGGGTTTGTTGGTCAGGTGTCCGATTTTCGGCCTCCTTTTCCCCCTGGCTTAGGGTATACGGGTGCCTGCGGGCAACCATCCTTGGGCCCCCCAAACCAGCCTGCGGATGGTTTTGGGTTTCAAGCAGCATCCCGGCAGTTATAGGCATAGCCCATACATGTCCGGGTTTCCACTTGGAGGGAGTGGTGGTCCAACCTCGTCCTTTGGTCAGGTTGGCCAGCCCCAGTCTCAGGCAGGCCAGTTTGGCCAGTTCTGGGGTCACTCCCAACCCACGGGACCTTTTCCGTATTTTCAGGGATACGGTTTTAACCCCATGGCTATTCCTTCTTGGAACCCTTGGGGTTTGGTCTCTCCCTCGCGGAGACCTGTCAGCGGTTCGGTTGCTCCCCCCCAACCTACTGCTGCTTCGGGTGCCGGTCCTAGAAAGGTTCGCCGGACCTTTAGGACTTCTGCTTCTCGTGCAGTCCCGTTTGTCTCCGAGTCCAAGGGTCGAGCTTCGTCCGTTAGGTCGAAGCCCTCAGCTTCTGTGGTTAGGAGTTCGGCTCCTAAACGCCACTTGTTGAAGCCTGCTCAGGAGAGTTTTCCTGAGTCTGTCTCTTTTGCTGGCCCTTTTCTCCCCGTTGGGACCTCGGGTCCAGGCAACGAGGAGGATATGGACTGTGAGGTCGTGGGTTCGGCAGAGGATGATGATGTTGTTCATCTCTCCCCTGGCTGCTCCGATATTGACCAATCTGGTTTGTCGGATGCAGATCTTCAGGTTGAGGATTTCCAGGATGAGGGTGACTTCGAGGCTGCTGAGGTGGATGCCCAGCAGGTTTTGTCTGGGATGCGGGCCTTTAGGGCCGATGTATCTCGGATTCTCGGGGCGGAGGTTTGCCCACCACCTTCCGCATCATCCATCCCGGAGTGTCCACCACCCTTTTGGGTTCTTTGGTGGCTCCACGGGCATCTGCTCAGTCAGATCGCTCACTGCCAGAAGGCACTATTGTGTCTTCTTCAGCTCTGGCCACTGCCCAGTCTCGAGTTATGGAGAAGAATTCTTCTTCATCTCGCACGCCTGGGTTTGCCGGGTTGCAGATCAGTGTTGGTGATTTATCATAGGTTCAGGCCTCTGATTATGCCATTCACGATGGACTGCTGTCCTCTCAGCTAGCTAAGCTGGGGTCTAGATAATTGGCAGCTTAGCCCGGCAAGTCAGTGGACCAGGTGGTGTTCGGCTCCAAGGAGCACCACAAGATGGAGAGGCTGCTGCGCCTTTCCATTCAAATTCTGTCTTATATAGACTTTCTGACGGTTAGTCTATATATGGTATCCGATGTGCCTGAGGTCGGATATCTGAGACAGAGCAGGCCGACATTCAGGAAAGAGTTACCTCTACCCTGAACAGGGCATTGAGAGCCTTGGCGTCTTTACAGGTGTCATTGCTCGCCAATGTCTTGTTGGCTAGGCGTTTTTCTGTGTTGAAAAACCGCCCGGTCGAAGAACCTTACCGGTCCCGATTGTTGACTGCCCCCTTCTCTGGGTCCACTCTTTTTGGAGGGACTCTTCCTTCTGTTCAGAAGGATTTGAAGGAGGACTCGGTCGCTTCTGCCCTTCTTTTGAAGAGATTGCAGACCGTGAAGGCCAGTACCTCGCAGGGGTCCGTGCCTCCCAAGAAGAAGGCTAGAACTTCAGCTCCTCAGTCTACTGCACAGCCGAAGTCGAAGCCTTACTTCAAGGGCAACAAGGGGAAGGGTAAGAAGGGCAAGAACCCTCCTGGGGGTAAGAAGAAGAGTTCCTGACTCTTTTTCCCCCTCCTTGGCCATTCCAGACGAGGGGTCTGTTCTGGAGGACTCCGCTCCTCCAGTTTTAGATTCCGGTCCTTCTCCCGCAGGATTCAGTTTCGGGTTAGGAAGCGATTCTCCCGCCTGGGAGGGTCTCGATCTTCCTCGTCCCGATCTTCCTGTAGGAGGTCGTCTGTCCTTCTTCCTCCCAGAGTGGAAGGAAATCACAGAGGACACATGGGCCTTGTCTGTGGTCAAGGAGGGGTTTGGGCATTCCCCTCTTGCGGGATCCGCCCTTGGCATCAAGACCTATCTTCTTCCCTCCTCCGGGGGATCCAGAAAAGGCACTTGCCATCCAGGAGGAAGTAAGGACCATGCTTTTAAAGGGCGCGGTCGAGGAGGTGCCTATGGTGGAATGCACTCCGGCTTTATTCCAGAATGTTTCTGGTTCGGAAAAAGTCCGGAGCTTGGCGTCCCATCATAGATCTAAGTGCTTCAACAGGCACGTAGATTCTCCACACTTCAAGATTGAGACTCCACGGAGCATCATAGCTTCGGTGAGAGAGGGGATGTGGGCTACATCAGTAGATCTGAAGGATGCCTACTTCCACATTCCCATCAAGAAGTCGGCACGGAAATTCCTCCGTTTCACTTGCAACGGGAAGGTTTTTCAGTTCCGGGCCATGCCTTTCGGGCTCACGACAGCTCCTTTGGTTTTCACCAAGCTGCTGCAGGTTGTCGTGGGGTTTTCTGCACTCCAGGGGAATAGATGTTCACATCTATTTCGACGATTCCCTCATGCTCCACCTAGTGCGGGAATCTTTGGTGCAGAACACCCGTCTGGTCCTGAAAACTTTTGCTCAAAGTCGGCTTCATTCCTTCCAGAGAGAAGTCCGAGGTCTCCCCTTCTCGGGACTTTGTCTTCCTGGGAAACCGTTTCAACACGGTTCAGGGCATTGCCCTTCCACCTTTGGAGAAGTTCGAGAAGGCCAGAGATCTTGCTCTGACCTTCATCAGTTGGTCACACGTCCAGGTGCGTTGGTTTCTCAGTTTTCTGGGTTATCTCAACTCCCTGGCAGATGTAGTCCCCTTGGGAGACTTCACATCAGACCTCTCCAGATGTTTCTCCTCGCGAACTGGGTTCCTGCCAGCAGGGAATGGGAGGCTTGGCTTCCTCTCAACCAGTCCGTGAAGGAGTTTGCACGGTGGTGGACTCTCAAAGACAATGTTCTACAGGGGGTTCCATTGTCCAAGCCAGCTCCCACCATGACCTTGTTCACGGACGCGTCCATGACAGGTTGGGGGGCTTACCTCAATGGCCATTGCCAGTCGGGGGAATGGTCTGGGGATCAGCTCTCCGAGCACATCAATGTGCTGGAGATGAGGGCTGTTCTGTTGGCTTTGCAGGCTTTTCGAAAGATTCTGCATTCCAAGGTGGTTTGTGTGGCTACGGACAACTCTACAGTTGTCGCGTATCTGGAGAGACAGGGGGGGGACAAGGTCCCACGTCCTTTGTGCCCTCGCTATCCGTGTTCTTCTTCTCTGTCAGGAAATGCAGTTGACTATTCTAGTCAAGCATCTTCCAGGCAGGTTGAATGTTCTGGCGGATACTCTCTCCAGGCGCCGCCAGCCGGTTCTGACAGAATGGCAACTAAATCCCTCGATCTTCGAGGGCATTTGTCAGGTGTGGGACAGGCCTCATATAGACCTTTTCGCCACTTCCCTGAACAATCAGCTGCCAGCCTTTGTCTCTCCGGTGCCAGACCAATTGGCTTGGGCTGTGGACGCGCTATCTCTGGATTGGGAGGGGATGCAGGCTTATGCATTTCCCTCCATTCAACCTGGTGGGCAGGGTTCTACAGAAGTTTCGGACGCATCATTGCTCCCTCCTTCTGATAGCGCCCCTGTGGCCCGAGACAACCATGGTTTCCGGAGCTATTGTCGTTTCTGGTGGATGTTCCTCTGGTTCTTCCACTCAGATCCAATCTCCTGCGCCAGCCACGGTCACGGACGATGCATTCACGTCCCGAGATCCTCCACCTTCACGCGTGGAAGCTATCTCAGGAGGCCTCGCTCAGGCAGGCTTTTTTTCGGACGTGTCAGCCCGCATCGCCCGATCAATTAGGTCTTCCTCTTCTGCCGTCTACCAGTCACGCTGGAAGATCTTCTGTGATTGGTGTATCGGCAGGAAGATTGATCCGATCAAGGCTTCTGTCCAGCTGATTGCAGATTTCCTTCTCTATTTATTTAGGGAACGGAATCTCGCCTCTGGTACTATTGCGGGATACCGCACGGCTATTGCCAGTGTACTGTTCTTTTCATGATAGGCGAGAGGTAGGTTCTTCCACCTCGTTGTCTGCTTTGATTAGGGGCTTCAGTCTGGACAGGCCTAGGGTACGGCAGTTTAGCTCCACAGTGGAACCTAGCTCTTGTGTTAGAGTCACTGAAGGGGGCTCCTTATGAGCCTTTGGGGTCTGTCTCCCTAAAGTTTTTAACTTTTAAGACTGTCTTCCTGCTTGCCCTTGCCTCAGGCCGTAGGAGGAGTGATATCCATGCTTTGTCTGTTCACTCTTCGTGCCTTCGTTGGGCCAGAGATAGCTCTGCCGTTACCCTTCTCACTGATCCTGCCTTTTTGGCAAAGAATCAGGTTCCTGGTTTTTCGCCCGATCCCATTAGGATTCCTTCCTTGACAGTCTCTGTTGAGTCTGAGGAGAATGATCAGTTGCTGTGCCCCTGTCGAGCACTTAGGTTTTACCTTGATAAAACTAGGGGGGGGGCGAGGTACTCGATCTCGTCTATTCTTGCCCATTAAACAGGGTCAGCAGGATATCTCCTCCCAATCCATTTCCAGATGGATATGTCAGGTGATCAAGATTGCTTATGAGCTATCTAATGATCTATCTCGGGCGAAATGTAAGGTGAGGGCTCATGAGGTTAGAGCCCTTGCAGCTTCTTTGGCTCTCCTAAATGGGTCCTCATTCCAGGACATCATGTCTGCTGCCTTTTGGCGTGGTCAGTCTACTTTCACTGACTTTTACCTCCGGTCCCTGTCCTCTCATTCTGAGGGACTGTTTTCCTTGGGTCCAGTTGTGGCGGCTCAGTCTGTGACTGTTCCTCCACCCTAGACATGGTATTTATTTTTGGTTTTAACTGTATGCGGGCAGGCATCACGATGGTACTCCTCTTTTCTCTGGGAGGTATTCCATTTTTTTATCCCTTTCCTTCGGGGGGTTCCTGGAACCCCTTTTTATTCTCCCTACTGGGGCTTGTCTCCTGGATTTGACGTTTGATTGGGCTGCCTGGCTTCGGACTCTCCACTACGGTAAGACGAATTCGCATACTAAAGTTATGGTAACGTATTACTGAAATGAAATTGAGGTTTTTCAATGTAAAACCAATTTTCATGATGTAATACTTACCATAACTTTATGGAGTCCCACCCTTCTGTTTCCTCCCCTTTCCTCCTCAGCCATTTTGCCCCTGTGGCTCCATAAAGGGTTTTTGAGGAAGGGAGACCACTCTATGTTACTCTCGTCGAGTACGAGATGAGGTACGGTAGGGAGACGGGATTCTCAAATCTTATGTTTGTTGGGGCTACAAAGATGGGTGTAGGTAGCGTATTTGCATACTAAAGTTATGGTAAGTATTACATCATGAAAATTGGTTTTACATTGAAAAACCTCAAATTATGAATAATTTT